>NC_133769.1:297172451-297252613 GCF_003597395.2 Chelonoidis abingdonii
CAAGTCAACATGGGTTTTTATAAGGGGGAATCATGTTATATCTCTTGAATCTTTGAAGGATACAACATGTGGACAAGGGGACCAGTGACATTGGTGAACTTAGAATTTCAGAAAGCCTTTGACGAGTCCTCACAAGGCTCTTAGTAAATTAAGTTGTCATGGTAAGGGGAAGATCCTTTCATGGACTGAGCATGGCTAAAAGAAGGGAACAAGGTAGGAATTATGGTAAATTTTCAGAATGGAGAGGTAATCTAGAGGTGTTCCAAGGTCGCCTAGGGACCACTCTATTCAATTTATTCATAAATATCTGGAGAAGTAAACAGGAGGTGTCAAGTTTGCAGATGTATTAACTTCTCAATAGTTAAGACATAGTGGACTGTGAAGAATTCAAAAACCTCAAAAAACTAAGTGATTAGAACAAATGGCAATGAATTTATGTGGCTAATGTAAGTATGACCACTGACAATACCTATCTATACATGCATATTGATGGGGCTAATTTACTACAACTAATCAGGAAGAGATTTGGAGATCATGGATAGTTCTCTAAAGACATCCGCAAAATGTGTATCGGCAGTCAAAAAGCAACAGATGTTAGGGTCATTAAAAGGATAAGAATAAGATGGGAATATCTTATTGCCTTCTATAAATCCATGGATGCCACATTTGATACTGTGTACAGATGTGTTCCTCATCTCAAATGATATACTGGTATTAGAAAAGTTCAGAGAAGGGCACTAAAATGATTAGGGATATGGAATTGTCCCATATGGGAGAGATTAAGGGCTAGGACTTTTCGCTTGGAAAGAGGAGACTAAGGGGGGATATGATAGAGGTGTATAAAAATATGAGTGATGTGGAAAAGTGAATAGGAATATTTACTTGTTCCCTATATAAGAATAGGGACATCAAATATTAATGGCAGGAGCAGTGTGCCGAGAGATAATGGCCGAGTTCTTGCTGCCCTTTGGTGGGATGGTGAACTGCGCCGTGGCCCACGTGCCAACTACTGGTGACGTGACAGGTAACAAACTGCTGGACTGCGGGTGCTTACTGGCAGCCTGTGCAGAGGTTACTGAACGATCTAGACATACCTGACAGGTGCTTGCCACCTGCTCTTAAATCCCACAATGTGAGATGAACCTCCCTAGGAATTTTTTCAGTGCTTACCAAGTAGGAAGTTTTTAATGTCCACCTAAACCGCCTTCACATTTAAGCATTCTTTTGCATTCCTCAGAGGTTAGAAGAATTTTTTTTCTCCTTCTCTTGTAACAACCATTCATGTACTTGTGAAACTTATCGATCCTCTCAGTTCTCTTTCCAGACTAAACAACCAATTCTTTCAATTTCCCTCTAGTTGTTTTCTAGACTTTAATCATTTTTGTGTCTTCTCTGACTTTCTCATTTGTCCACATCTTTCTGAAA
Organism: Chelonoidis abingdonii; assembly: GCF_003597395.2. Classification (NCBI taxonomy): domain Eukaryota; kingdom Metazoa; phylum Chordata; order Testudines; family Testudinidae; genus Chelonoidis; species Chelonoidis abingdonii. The sequence continues at coordinate 297,173,877 of NC_133769.1, forward strand.
TGTGGTGCCAGAGCTGACACATATCATTGAGGCATCAGTGGGAGTAGAGTGAGAATAATTTCTTGTTCTGCTTTCAATCTGCTAAATCTTGATGATGCGATTCTGGCGGACCCATGGACGTGCCAATTCGGATGAATCGCTTAAACAGGCAGTACAGCCCAGGCTAGGTTTCTCACTCTAAGTAACCAAACCAGCCAGCCAAAGTAGAGACTTTGTCTTACCCTGCTAAACGGTCACAGCTTCCTTAGACATCAGTCTTCGCCAGTATCCCACAGTGCACTTGTCGGGGTGAATGTTATGAAAACCAATCCCAATAAAAAAAAATTCTCTCGATACAAAGAATCAAGCCCCAGACCTGGTCAATATAAATCGATTTACCCCGAATCACATGTTGCCAATCTTCAGCTCTAAAATCTAAAGGTTTATTATAAAAGGAAAGATATATGATGGCTAGAATTGGTTAAATGGAATCAATACATACGTAATGGCAAGGTCTTAGTTCAGGCTGTGATGCTGATGGAGTAAACTGCCAGTTCGAATAAGTCTTTGGACCCGCTGGATGGTCATTCCGTCCTTTGTTCGGGGGTTCATTTGTAGCAAAGTCCTCCAGAATGGTAGAAGCCGGAGTGAAGCAAGTGGAGATTGAGGTTGTGGTAATCTAGCTCCCAGTCCAGACTGCTGAACTTTAGCGTCCACATCTGGTCCTGTCCCACATGGATTTTGGTCCAAATTCGGGGGCTTAACTGAACTCCCAAGCTCTACCGCTTGATTTTCGCTGCCAGTCAGGAATTAATGGTGCTGTCCCTTTCTCTCTTGGTTCCAACCCTCCTTGGGGGAACCAGATTCACATCCTTGGAGTAAAGAGGGAGAATCCCTCCCCCCCCTCTTCGGTGCCAAGAACCGTTTCTCTGCTTCCGAAGAGATAAGGTTCTCTACCGTAGGCATTGAGAGGCAAAATACACACAGCTTGGCTGTCTTTCCAGTGCTCATCGCTTTCACGGTGAGACAGTACTGTCAAGGTATTCTTTTTCTTTCCCGTGCCTGTCTTTCCTGAAAGCATAGGAAATAGCCTACAGCTGGCTGTTCCCTTCCTTTGCTCTAGGAAAGAAATTCACACGTTTTAAAGAATTATATATAAAAAGAAAAATATAAACATAATCTTGATTAGAACATACAGGCTCTTTGCTTATAAGACAATAGAGAACAGTTGATTTAAAGATAGCCGTATGAAACCAGTCCACATCCCATTAATTGTAAATAAACCCAAGTCTATGCGATGTTGGGTTCCTTGGTACTACAGATGTGTAGAGAAGTTGGAGATAAGATGCAGTTAGGGGAAGCTTGTTACTACAGCAAGAAACAAAAACACCACCAATTATTTCGCTACACCAAGCTCGTCATAGTCGATGCTTGGGGGTTTTTTGTACTCACAGGACTTTTGCGTATTTATATGTGAATAGAAGAGTTAGGAGGAAACCCTTGTTTATCCAGCCGAGAAACACAAAAGCCCCGAGTATACACATTCCGCGCGTGACTTTAACAATCGTTCTCTGATTGGTCCTTGGTCAGGTTTGGTTACCTTTGTCCAGGTACAGAACTTAACCTTACCTTATATCATTTATGACGACGCCCCAATCACGACGTAGATTTATGGAGTATTTTGACTAGAACTTTAAACTAAGAAGAGGAATAAATACATGATATAGAATAAGCTGCAAAGTTCAGACTTGCAACTTTCAGCAGCCACTTAGGCGGAATGGTCGAGTTTTTGTAGCGTGGAAGCGTTACGTCCCAACATATGGGACGTAGCTTTCAGGGGTGACACAATGGCATAGCATTTTTTTTATGACGCATAGTATCTGAGGGGTCACCGACCTTGGCGAAATGTCTGTTAGGGATGGCCTGCTTTATCGCTGGTGTTGTCTAGAGCACTGCGTTCGGCATCGGTACAAGTTCACGAATCAGTACGTACTCTTTCCTGGGTGTTTCTTTGGAAAAGCCGATATCAACGCTTATTGTGAATGGACCACTTATGGGGATTGTGGAGGGGCGACAGAGTCTGAGGCTTTGCCACTGTATTTGCAACTGCAAGACTGGAATACTGGCACAATTCTTGGCCATCCTCCAGGTAGAAGATTTCCAACCTTGTACGGCTGCACTCTTCCTGGCGTACCAGAAAGTTCACTGTTAAAAAGTCTTGGTGTTTTAACACGGATCGGTAAGACGAGCTGAGAGCGGTGGGTTGCTCGTGCGCCACAGCTTTTGTGAAGGCTTAACCTCTGCTTTGCTCGTCTGGACTGTTCTGTGAGTGGGGACACGTCTTTCTCGATGCTTGGGATTGCGCTGGCTGGAAGTGTGTAGATGATGGGGTTGTTTTCTTGTGCTGGTGCACTGCTCTTGTGGTGACCTGGTGGTATTTTCAGCTCTGCCTGGTCCTTGCTATGAGTTGTTTGTTTGCTTTGCGTTCGGCTCGTTGGTCCTTCTGCGTTGGCTTGAAGGTGTGGTTTCACTTGCTTGTTGGTGCTGGTTGCTGTCGTTCTCAGTCGGTCTGGGAATGGAGGGTGCTGTGGTGATTTCAGCGTTGACTATTGGTGATCGTGTGGCCTCTGGTTTCATAACATCGTCTCTGATGTGATGATTGGGTGACTGGCGCTTAGGAAAAGTACCGATAGATCTCATCGTGTCAAAGACCAGGTTCACCTGACTTCTGTTTTGCGCTGGAATTTTGTTTCTGTCGGAGAGGTGGCAGGGACCCAGATGTGGTGCGGCCTTCACCACAAACTACCATCTGCATATCGACTCGAGCCATTAGGTATCCTCTGGGTTGGGGCGACCATCATCTTTTGCTCTCTAGCGTCTACCCGATTACAGGTGCATGGGTTGTCTGTGCTCTCAGAGGCCATCTTGACTTGGCTTTTGCACATCTTAGTTTGTTGCTCGTCTGTGGGTATATATCGGTGTAATATCTGTGTTAGGCTGCTCCTTTTTGGTAAGTCTTTTCTTCTCTTAATGAGTATAGCCTTTTGGATTTCTTTAGGTTCTCTTCGTTGAGTGATCGACGATATTGTAATGCTGTCTACGTCCTGTCTTTTCTATTCTAGAGTTTTGTCAATATCTCTTTAGTTTTATTGCACATATTCTCTTCTGATGTTTTTGTCTATATGACAGTTATACTCATTGTGGTTTGCCCAACAATTTATGTTCTTCTATGTGTCTGACAATTTTATTCTTTACTATTGTTTCAACTAATTTGCCTGGTACTGACATTAGACTTACCAGTCTGTAATAGCCAAGATCACCTCTAGAGCCCTTTTTAAATATTGGCATTACATTAGCTATCTTCTAGTCATTGGGTACAGAAGCTGATTTAAAGGACAGGTAACAAACCATAGTTAACAGTACCACAATTTCACACTTGAGTTCTTTCAGAACTCGTGGGTGAATGCCATCTGGTGCAAGTGACTTGTTACTGTTAAGTTTATCAATTAATTCCAAAACTTACTCTAGTGACACTTCAATCTATGACAATTCCTCATATTTGGGGTAGCTGCCAGGATGATTCAGGTTTGGGAATCTCCCTTACATCTTCAGCCGTGAATACTGAAGCAAATAATATGTTTAGTTTCTCCGCAATGACTTTATCGTCTTTAAGTGCCCCTTTTGTATCTCGATCGTCAAACTAACTAAACTAAATTAAAGTAGCTGACATTCTGTATTATGTTTGTCGATTGTTATTTGTTATCTTTGGCAAAGGAAGGAAGATGTGGGGAATTGAACCTTTCACTGGGTCTGGTAAAGATAGTGAGAACTATTTGTTATATAGTGTAGAGGCTCAGTCTACACAATGCTCACCAGTTAAAATTCAAACACTGAATGATGCAGAGTTTTGTCTGACTCCTTGGAGTGGATCCTGCCCCACCAACACACACACACCTCAGCAGCAGCTGGAATCAGTATAAGAAGGTAAGAACATAAATAATGGCCGTATTGCATCAGACCAAGGGTCCATCTAGCCCAGTGTCCTGTCTTCTGTTAGTGGCCAGTGCCCTGTGCTTCAGAGGGAATGAACATAACAGGTTATCATCAAGTCATCCATCCCGTCACCCATTCAAACACCATCCCTGCCCATCCTGGCTAATAGCCATTGATGGACATATCCTCCATGAATTTATTTAGTTCTTTTTTGAATCCTCCTGTTATGGGCTTGGCCTTCACAACATCCTCTGGCAAAGAGTTGCACAGGTTGAATGTGTGTTGTGTGAAGAAATACTTCCATGTAATTTCATTAATTTCATTTGGTGACTCCTACCTCTTGTGTCATGAGAAGGAGTAAATAGCACTTCCTTATTTATTTTCTCCACACCAGTCATGATTTAATAGAACTCTATCGTATCCCCTCTTAGTTGTCTCCTTTCCAAGCTGAAAAGTCCCAGTCTTATTAATCTTTCCTCATATTGAAGCTATTCCATGCCGCTAATCATTTTTGTTGCCCTTTTCTGAACCTTTTCCAATTCCAATATATCTTTTTTTTTTTTTTGAGATGGGGTGACCACATCTGCATGCAGTATTCAAGTTGTGGACGTACCATGGATTTATATAGAGGCAATATGATATTTTCTGTCTTATTATCTATCCCTTCCTTAATGATTCTTAACATTCTGTTAGCAATTTTGCCTGACACTGCACATTGAGTGGATGTTTTCAGATCTCTTTCTTGAGTGGTAAGAGCTAATTTAGACCCCTCATTTTAAAAGGAAATGTTAGGGAGCTGTTGGTCCCTTACTGAAACTTAGTGGATTGTTTTGGGTGGCCCTTTCCCAATATCAAGAGAAAGGGGAAGGGCAAAGAGGAGTCAGGATCCTGAGACTGGCAGTCCTCAGGACCAGTGGGGAGAGGCCAGCCTCCAAGTCAGCCAGATTGGCAAGGCAAGTAGGCCAATGAGGGAGTCAGCCCAGGGACCATCCTACATGACAAATGGGTATGCCAGGGGCAGAGTAGAGCAGATTCAAGGAGAGTGTAGCCTCCAGAGATGAACTGCAGAGAGGGAAGCAGGCCAGAACCAATGGGACTGGAGCAGCAGCCCAGAGTTTGGGAACCAGAGCAGCAGAGACCAGCAGCAGCTAGACTGGAAATCTATGGGGCTGGGGTGCCAATAGTATGGGGTTCCTGGATCCTTTCACTTTTTAAATTTTCCCTTGTTTGTTTACAGTTGCTGTTTAATAAATTGTTTGTAATTTAAACTCAACCTAGCTGTCCCTGGGTCAGGGAATTGGCTGGTGAGTAGAGAATACCCCAGTGTGGAAATACCCTCACCCCTGCCCTCAGTAACCCATAATGAGACTGGGGGTTAAGCCCATATTTACAATGACTCTTATGCATTGGAGATTTGAAAAGGAGCCTCGAGGTAATGCAAATATCTGAGTAAAGAAAGTTGGAGCAGGACTCAGATCCTTTCGCCTTCTGATTCCACTGGGGTAATATAGAAGCCAGGAAAGTTCTCCACAATAGTGAGACTATTCCCCGACTTACAGAAAGTCCTGCTCAGCCCCGACAGTCCCAGAATGTACAGGTGGAATCCTTGGAGATGTTAGCCATCAAACTTTTAAAGAAATTTCTACTGAGCACGTATGAACTAAGATCTTTCAAAGACTTGGTTAAATGTGCATTTTTTTAACACAGAAAAGTAAAGGTAATTATCCGGAGAAAATTCAAGCCCTTGTTCCAAAGCATGGAGGCACTAGAGTTTCTTGACCTAAATTGTGTCTGAAGAATTTCTGCTGAATATTTTTTGGAATAAAATAACAACAGTTCAAGCCAAGGCAAAACCTGATGTGGAAAATTTCTGTCTGAATTATTTAAGTTTGTCAAAGTTAGCGGCAAGTGTTGGACTTGTCTGATATTTGTTAATGGTGAACTGGATATACCTAGTGGGGTCACACAGGGGTCTGTCCTGGGTCCAATACTATACAATATTTTCATTCATTTCTTGGCTTATGGAGTGGAGAGTACACTTATACAATCTGTAGATGATACCAAGCTGGGAGGAGTAGCTAGCTCTTTGGAGAACAGGACTAGAGGAGAAGTGGGAATTTGCCTGGGAGTTCACCTAGGGCGAAACTTCACTTTTTTTTTTTTTTTGCCTTTGAGGCTTCTGCAAACAGTAAATACATCATATGAAGAGATATTGGTGTATTATAGGATAAGATGGATACTGAGGTATCAGCTGTTTGGACGTGCACAAGATGTGCCATGTTCCTCTTTCTTCCAGAATATAGAAGCGACTTCCTCTGTACAAACTGCAGACTGGTGTCTATGCAGGAAGAAAAGGTTAAAGCACTAGAAATCTAAGTAACAACCCTGCATTGTATCAGTAAAAATGAAGACTTCCTGAACAGAAGTCAGTATTTGGTACTGTGGGCACAGCATACTGAAGAATCAGAGGTGGCAGTGCAGGGGAGACTGAAGAACAGGGAAGAAAGTTGTCACTGTGTGACCTCCAGAAGAAGGAGGAGGAGAACTAATACACCCCCAAAGCAGATAGAGGTAAGCAACCATTTTCAGGCTCTCTGCACATGAATTGTCCTAGGGATAGGTGTTCTATAACCACCACTCCCATGAGGAGGAGAAGGGGAGTTGCTCGGGGAATCCTTCCTAAGGGGGAGAGAAACATCTTTCTGCTATCTGGACTGGGAATCCTGTGAAGTGTGCTGCTTGCCTAAAGCTAGAATTCACAATGTAACTGAGAGTCTGCTGAGACTCATCAAGCCCTTAGACTTCTACCCCTTCCTACTTATCCATGTGGGCATCAACAATACTGCCAAAAATGATCTTGAGCAGATCAGTGCAGACTATGTGGTTCTGGGAAGAAGGATAAAAGATTTTGAGGTGTAAGTCATGTTCTTGTCCTTCCACCCTATTGAAGGAAAATGCTCAGGCAGGGTCCGTTGAATCATGGAAATGAATGCATAGCTTCATGGGTGGTGTTGGCGAGTGGGCTTTAGCTTCTTTGATAATAAGCTGATGTTTCAGGAAAGAGGATTACTGTGCTGAGATGGGCTCCATCTATCAAATACAGGGACAAACATCGTTGGAAAGCATCTGGCTGACCTGATAAGGAGAGTTTTAAGCTAGGTCCTATAGGGGATGCTGACAAAAATCCAGCCAAATATGAATCTGGGCTCAAGCAATGAAGAGGAAGGGGCTAATTTCTGGAAAAGGGACAAGAAATCACAAATGCATTAAAAATGCAAGAAGAAAAGAAACAGGGTAGTCTTCAAAATATCTTTGATGCCTGTATGCAAAGCAGGGCCGGCGCTAGGATTTCTGACACCCTAGGCGCCAGGACATTTCGCCGCCCCCCGCGCGGGTCTCGCAGCTCCGGCAGAGCTGCCGCAGGCATGCCTGCGGCAGGTCCACCGGAGCCGCGGCTCCCTGACCCCGGGAGCGCCCGCGCCCCGGAACCAAGCCAACCGTCACACACACCGCCGGCAAGAAGCTGCCGGGCAAGACGTAGCACGAACCAACGCGACCAAGTGGGGCTGCGGACCGCCGTGGGGGCTCCTGACCTGGGGATGCCCCGGGCTGACGGACCGCCACGGCGGCTCCCTGACCCGGGGGACACCCGGGTGCCTGGGCTGCCGCGGACGTGCTGACCCGGGGGCGCATAAGCTGCCGGGCTGCAGGCAGCTGCTGCCACCGGCAGCTCAGACTACGCAGCGGCCGCTGCAACCATTTAAAAAATTTTGGGGGGATGCCGCTTTTTGGCGCCCCCAAATCTTGGCGTCCTAGGCAACCGCCTAGTTCGCCTAAATGGTTGCACTGGCCCTGATGCAAAGGCAATGAGTATGGGGAATGAGCAGGATGAACCTGTGGTCATGGGTATATGAAGAAAATTATGACTTAATTGGCATTACAGAGACTTGGTGGGACAACTCTCATGACTTGAGTACCAGCATAGAGGAATATAGCTATTTCCAAAAGGATAAGTATGGGGATAAAGGAGGCAGTATTGCGCTGTATGTCAAGAATGTGTACACTTGCTCCAAGGTCCAAGAAGATGCGAGCAGCCAACATATTGAAAGTCTCTGTATGAAGATAAAAATGGAAAATAACAGTAGTAATGTTATTTTGCGGGTCTATTATAGATGATCAAATCAAGAAGAGGAAGTGGATAAGTCATTCTGCAAGCAGGTAACAAGATTAGCTAACACACACTAGCTAGTATTAATGGGGGAATTTAACTTCTTTGATATCTGTTGGAAGGCTATTACAGAAAAACATAATATGTCCTGAAGATTCTTAGCATGTGTAGGGGTCAACTTGCTGATGCAGAAAGTTGAGGAAACAGCTAGGGGGTCATCCATGTTGAAAATGGCTTTGATCAACATGGATGAATTTGTTACCTGTCAGCTCTGTGTCCTTGGCGAACTAGGACACAGTACCCAGTCTGTCTGACTCTCGAGTTCTGATTATCCCGGTCCTCTCAGATGCACTCTGTTAATGTGTGTGTGTCTGATTCTGGGACGGAAGAACCCAGTCCTGGGGAGCTTAGGTCCTGCAGGATAGCTCCATTGGGAGGGAACTTGCAGCAGGAAAAAGTAGAGCTCGGTAAGAGAAAACAAGTAACACAAGTAGTACATTGATACAAGTAGTGCACTGCCCTCTCAGTGCAACCCTAATAAATGAGCGTACCCCAAAGTAACAGACAAATCTGGTAACAGAATTCGACCAATAAGATACTTAGGGAGGTTGTGGAATCTCCATCATTGGAGAGTTTTAAGAGCAGGTTGGACAAACACCTCTTGGGGACATTCTAGACAATATTTAGTTCTGCCATGAGTGCAGGGGAATGCACAAGATGACCTGTTGAGGTCCTTTCCAGTCCTCCAATTCTATGATTCTGTGAATTAGTTGCAAACACAAAGGCGGTTGGGAACTTGGGAGGAAGTGATACTATTCAGGATCCTATGAAAAGGAGGACATGAGAACAGCAAAACAAGGACACTGGATTTCTAAAAGCAGATTTCAACCAAATCAGAGAAATAGTAGGCAAGGTCCCATGGGAAGACCAGTTAGGCAGGAAAGGAGTTGAAGGGGCTGGCAGTTCCTAAAAGGTGTAGTATTAGAGGCTCAACATCAAGCTATTCTGACTCAGAGGAAAGATAAGAAGAGCCACAGGAGGCCAATGTTGCTGCACAAGGAGCTTCTAACTATCTAAAAACTAAAAGGGCTCATACAGGAAATGGAAGGTGGGGCATTCATGTAGGGACATAATCATGAAAACGAAGGCAAAGAATGAGTTACAATTGGAAGAGAATGTTAGACATAACAAGAAGGGGTTCTTAAAACATGTCAAACAAAAAAGAAATATCAAGGATAGTGTGGGTCCATTCCTCAATGAAGAAGGTGATCTGGTAACAGAAGATGATAGGATGGCAGAACTGTTCATTGCCTACTTTGCTTTAGTCTTCTCACAAAAAATAACATGTGACCGGATGACTAGCAAAGTTACAATAGACAATAAAGGGGAAAGAATTCAGATTGGGATAAGTAAAAAACAATTTCAATGAATGCAAATCACTGGGGCCTGATGCAATTCACCTGAGAGTACTGAAGGAATTAGCTGAAGAAATCTCTGCACCACTGGAAATAATATTTGCTAACTCATGGGCGACAAGAGAGGTCCCAGAAGATTGGAGAAGGGCTAATACAGTGCCCATCTTTTAAAAGGGGGAAAAGGAGGAGCTGAGAACTATAGAACAATCAGCCTGACTCTGATACCTGGAAAGATACTAGAGCAATGTATAAAACTTTCAATTTGCAAATACCTGGAGGAAGAAGAGTTAATCACCAGCACAGATTTACCAAGAAAGAATCATGCCAAACCAGTTTGATTTATTTGTCTGACAGGGTAAATGTTTTGGTGGATGCTGGAATGAGGTTGACATAACATATCTTGACTTCAGCAAGGCTTTTGTCATAGTCCACATGACATTCTGATATGTAAGCTGAAGGAATGTGGGTTTGGTGGAACTACTATTAAGTGGATACATAATTGATCAAACAATCACAAACAAATAATATCCATTAGTGGAATGATATCAGATTGGAGGGAGGTCTCAAGTGGGGCTGCATAGGGATCTGTTCTCGGTCTGGTATTGTTTAACAGCTTTATTAATGAGCTAGATGTAGGAATAGAGTGCATACTGATCAGATTTGCAGATGACACAAATCTGAGGGGGGTTTCCAACACTTTTGAGGATAGAGCTAACATTCAGAGAGGTCTTTATAAATTATAGAACTGTGCAATAGACAACAAAATGAAATTTTAAAAAGAAGACAAATGTAAGGTTCTGGGAGTTTTGGTTATCACAACTTCAACATGAGTCAACAACGCAAAGCTGTTGCAAGAAAAGCAAATGCAATTTTAGGTTGTATTAAGAGAAGCATAGCATGCAAGTCATGGGAGGTGACAATACCACTCTGCTCAGCGCTGGTTAAGCCTCAGCTGGAGTACTCGGTCTAATTTTGTTCACCGATGCGGAGAAAGGATGTGGAGAAACTGAGATAGATTCTGCGATGGGCAACTAAGATGATCAAAGGGATGGAAAGTAAGCCATACACGCAAAGGCTGAAGGTACTGGGTATGTTTTGTTTGGAAAAAAGGAGATCGAGGGGGAATGGTCTTGAAATACTTGACAGGCTGCCATAAAAAAGGTGTGGTAACGTTGTTCTCTCTTGCCACAGAGGGAAGGACAAAGCACTGGTTTCACAACTACAGAATAGCAGATTTAGATCAAATCTCAGGAAAAACTTTCTAACTCTATGAACTGTAAGATGATGGGGAGATTTTGGGAGGCTGTGAAAGCTCCTTTGCTGAGATTTTCAAAAGGATGCTGGATAGCCATCTCTCTTGGATGGTTTAGACACAACAAATACTGCATCTTGACAGGGGACAGACTAGAGAACCCTTGTGGTCCCTTCTAACCCTATGATTCTATGTTTCTATTATTCAAAATTAGCTTTACAAATTGGAGAATTGGGCTGAAAACAATAAGAATTTCAGCAAAGACAAGTGCAAAGTAATTTACTTATGAACTATAAATATAGGCAGCAATACCTGTTCTGCCTATAATAATGATCACTGAAATTAATGGGTGATTTCCTGAGTCAGAAATGTAGGGGTGGCCCTCAGGCTCTGTTTACACTAGACACCACCCCATAACATTTTCCACTGTTGCTACCACTAGTGCATCTCCATTGTGGCCTGAACAGGGCAAGAGGGCAGGGGAAGGGAACACATCCCATTCCCCCACTGACCCTGCAAGTGTTTCACTTGGAATATCAATAAAGATTTAGGCTGCCTTAACCTTCACGTCTCTCCTGACTTTACAAGGAAATTGACTTGTACTCTGCGTAGAGTCCACTCAGACATTTTGTTTTGTTATATTAAAAATATTTTAGACATTTTTTTGTCATCAAGCTTATGGATACTATGGATCTCATTATTTTCTATGAAACTTAACATTTCCACCCTTTTTTGGGCCCCAAAAGAGCTGAAAAGATGCCAATCTGGTTGTGGAGATGCTGCTGCGTCTCTCATGATCGCTTCCTGGACTGGACAGTGACTGGGAGAGGAGGAGTCAGGTAACAGTAGTAGAGGGAGATGGAATAGAGCAAATCTAGGGGATAGGATGTTCTTGAACATGTGTGATTTGGAATAGAAAATGAAAAAGACTAACATTTTCTTTAAAATAAATCGAACTTTGCTGCAAGTTCTAAGGCAATGATTGGCATAAATTATCTATAATACGTTCATGAAACATTCTCAAAAATCTCACAACCCACGCCTAATCAGAATGGGTGTGGAGTCTTTTGCATTCACTAAATCAACCCAAATTAATGAATGGTTTATGAGTCCGGGCTGATGTTGAATTTGCAAAGTTTCCCTCCTTATAGACTTTAAGGTCAGATCATCTAGTCTGATCTGCACAATGCAGGCCACAGAATCTCACCCATCCACTCCTGTAACAAACCCCTAACCTATGTCTGAGTTATTGAAGACCTCAAATCATTATTTAAAGACCTGAAGGTGCAGAGAATCCTCCAGCAAGCAACCCATGCCTGACGCTGCAGAGGAAGGCAAAAAACCTCCAGGGCCTCTGCTAATCTACCCTGGAGAAAAATTCCTTCCCGACCCAAATATGGCGATCAGTTAAACCCTGAGCATGTAGGCAAGACTCACCAGTCAGCACCCAGGAAAGAATTCTCTGTAGTAATTCAGACCCCACCCCATCTAACATCCCATCACAGACCATTGGGCATATTTACCTGCTAATAATCAAAGATAATTAATTGCCAGAATTAAGCTATCCCATCATACCATCCCCTCCATAAACTTATCAAGCTTAGTCTTGAAGCCCGATATGTCTTTTGCCCCCACTTCTCCCCTTGGAAGGCTGTTTCATAACTTCACTCCTCTTTTGGTTAGAATCCTTTTTCTAATTTCAAGTCTAAACTTCCTATTGTCCAGTTTATATCCATTTGTTCTTGTGTCCACATTGGTACTAAGCTTAAATAATTCCTCTCCCTCCCTGGTATTTATCCCTCTGATATATTTATAAAGAGCAATCATATCTCCCCTCAGCCTTCTTTTGGTTAGGCTAAACAAGCCAAGCTCTTTGAGTCTCCTTTCATAAGATAGGTTTTACATTCATCAGGTCATCCTAGTAGCCCTTCTCTGTACCTGTTCCAGTTTGAATTCATCCTTCTTAAACGTGGGAGACCAGAACTGCACACGATATTCCAGATGAAGTCTCACAAGTGCCGCGTATAATGGTACTAACACCTCCTTATCTTTACTGGAAATACCTCGCCTGATGAATCTCAAGATCACATTAGCTTTTTTCATGGCCATATCCTATTACTATTACTTCAGTTTACAAGGTCATCCAGATCTTCCAGTATGATATCCTGGTCCATCTCTGTATTAGCAATACCTCCCAGCTTTGTGTTATCCACAAACTTTGTTAGCACATTCCCATTTTTTGTCCCAAGGTCAGTAATAAAAAGATTAAATAAGATTGGTCCCAAAACCGATCCCTGAGGAACTCCACTAGTAACATCCTTCCAGCCTGACAGTTCACCTTTCAGTATGACCCGTTTTAGACTCCCCTTTAACCAGTTCTTTATCCACCTATCAATTTTCATATTGATTCCCATCTTTTCCAATTTAACTAATAATTCCCCATGTGGAACCGTATCAAATGCTTTACTCAAATCGAGGTAAATTAGATCCACTGCGTTTCCTTTGTCTAAAAAATCTGTTACCTTCTCCAGGGACGGATCTAGGGATTTTGCCGCCCCAAGCACGGCAGGCAGGCTGCCTCCGGCAATTTGCCTGCAGAGGGTCAACTGGTCCCGCGGCTTCGGCCGACCTCCTGCACGCCTGCGGGAGGTCCACTGAAGCCGCTGGACCAGTGGACCCTCCACAGGCAAGCCACGGAAGGCAGCCTGCCTGCCGCCCTCACGGCACCAGCAGAACGCCCCCCGCGGCTTGCCGCCCCAAGCACGTGCTTGGCGTGCTGGGGTCTGGAGCCGCCCTGCTTTCTCAAAGAAGGAGATCAGGCTGGTTTGACATGATCTACCTTTTGTAAAACCATGTTGTATTTTGTCCCAATTACCTTTGACCTCAATGTCCTTAACTACTTTCTCTTTCAAAAATTTTCCCAAGAACTTGCATACTACACATGTCAAACTAACAGTCCTATAGTTACTCGGATCACTTTTTTTTTTCCTTTCTTAAAATTAGGAACTATGTTAGCAATTCTCCAGTCATATGATACAACCCCTGAGTTTACAGATTAATTAAAAATTCTTACTAATGGGCTTGCAATTTCATGTGCCAGTTCCTTTAATATTCTCAGATGAAGATTATCTGGGCCCTCGATTTAGTCCCATTAAGCCGTTTGAATTTGGTTTCTATCTCGGATGTGGTAATATCTACCTGCATATCCTCATTCCCATTAGTCATCCTACCATTATCACTAAACATTATCACATTAGCATCATTAAAAACTGAGGAAAAGTATTATTTAGATATTGGGTCATGCCTAAATTATCCTTAACCTCCACTCCATCTTCAGTGTTTAGAGGTCCCACTTCTTCTTTCTTTGTTTTCCTCTTATTTATATGGCTATAGAACCTTTTACTATGGGTTTTAATTCCCTTTGCAAGGTCCAACTCTACATGGCTTTTGGCCTTTCTTACTTTATCCTTACATGTTCTGACCTCAATAAGGTAGCTTTCCTTGCTAATCCCACCCATCTTCCACTCCTTGTAGGCTTTCTGCTGTTTCTTAATCACTTCTCTGAGATGCTTGCTCATCCAGCTTGGTCTACAACTCCTGCCTATGAGTTTTTTCCCCTTTCTTGGGATTCAGGCTTCTGATAGTTTCTGCAACTTTGACTTGAAGTATTTCCAGCTCTCCTCTGCCTTTAGATCCACAAGTTCTTCAGTCCAATCCACTTCCCTAACTAATTTCCTTAATTCTTAAAGTTAGCCCTTTTGAAATAAAAAACCATAGTCCCATCTCTATTTTTATTTATCCTTCCATCTAGTTTGAACTGAATTAGCTCATGATCACTTGAATGAAGGTTGTCTCCTACAACCATTTCTTCTACGAGGATCCTCACTACTCATCAAAACCAAATCTAAAATGGCATCCCCTCTTGTTGGTTCTTCAACTACTTGGTGAGAATCGATTAGCTATCGCATCCAGGAAAATCTGAGCCCTATTATTACTGCTAGCACTTGTCCTCAAGTCTATATCTGGGAAGTTAAAGTCTCCCATGACACACAATTCCAATTAGTGTTTACTTCATTCAAAACATTAAAGAGGTCTCTATCCATATCCAAATTGGATCCTGATGGTCTGTAGCACGCCTCAAGCACTATCTCAGGGGAGGCTCTAGTAGTTTTCTTCCATAATGTGATTTTTGCCCAGACAGACTCTGTCTTATCCATTTCATCACTTCTGATTTCTTTACAGTCTACTTCATCATTGATATAGAATGCTAGTCTACCACCTTTGCCTTTACTTCTGTCTTTCCTAAACAGCACATAGCCTTTAATACCTGTACTCCAGTCATGACTACTATTCCACCATGTTTCTGTTATTCCTATAATATCCGGTTTCACTTCCTGCACCAGTAGCTCTAGTTCCTCCATTTTGTTACCTAGGCTCCTCGAAGTAGTGTACAAACATCTTATTTTTTGCTGTTTAGCTTCACTGACATTCTTTACCCTTGCCTCTCAATATTTTTCACCTAGGACCCAACCTTCCACCCAATGAATCTAATGAGAGTCTTTCCATTGGCCTCAATGTTTGCTGGATCAGGCTCCTGGATATTTCTGATGAAAAGAAAGGTGCTATTTTCCCCTCCAATTCAGAAGCAGATAGGAGCCTAGTTTTCTAGTTTTTGTCTCACAAATTTGAAAAAAAAATCTTTAACAATGAGAATGAGATAGCAGCATCAGACTATGCTCTCTGCCACATTTACAGAAAATCAGGGGAATTTTATAGAAGGCTATACAAACATTTATTTTATTTTTTTTTGCTTTTACTCTGTGTGTCCATTAGTTAGAAAATCATTAACAAAAAAGGTCTTTAAAAACAAACCAACATTATACACATAATATTTTTAATCTGGATGAAGTCCATAGATTTCCTGAAGATTATTCTGAACTGAAAAAAGTGAAGTTCTGCTATAAATTATCCAAAAGGAAAATTACACTATTTTCAATTTCTTTAAAGTTTTATTCAATTGAATTACTTTGTTAAATATTTATCTCACATCTGCATTTTTCCATCATGTTCTCAGCTTCATATTTTTAATCTGACAGATGAAATAACCAGTAATATATCCATTACACCTACTAAATCTGGATTCAGAAGAATTCACTGAAACTACTCCTTTGTAACCAGATTTTTTTTTTTAAATCTGATTTATGGGAAATAATTGTAATTGTAATCATCCTCATTCATTTATTTTAATGTGACCTATAAAAACTACAATGAAATCTCTTAGGAGTGATATCTGCAAAAATGAAATAAGAATGAGCACGGTGTCATAGAATGTGTAAGTAACAGATATCCAGACATCCCAGCATAAACCAATCAAGTGCATTTACAGGTTCATATCTTCTTGATTGACACATGCCTGGAATACAGCTGTGGTATGCAGAACTTCATTTTATACAAGGAGTTATCACTCACCTGTATTTCTGCCTATAGGAATATAAAACCAAGAGAGGATGTAACAATGACTTTCTATACTATATTCCATATAAAATTGCTGCAAACCATTAGGAGTGTTAAAGGGAGGAAAAATCACTGTCCTCTGAAACAGAAGAAGGAAATAAAAAACAGCAATTATTTGATTTAAGAGTCAGTGGGCTTGAGCCTCCTCTTATTTACACTGATGTAGATGAGGGAATAAACAGGTGAAACTGATATAAAACTTGTGTAAGTGATCAGAAGACTTAGGCCCAGAGTTTTTAAGTGATATCTTGTACTGCTACACAATCCCACCAGGATAAAGTATTTTATTAGTAACCACTTTTCATGTAAGTAATTGCTGCAGATACCATATGGGGCGATATTGCAAGGTGAATTGGTCGGGAAAATTATGAATGAAATGTGAGTGGAGCCACCAAATAATCTATCTGTATAGAAGTGGAAAATCAATACAAGTTTGGGGAACCCAGATCATTAGTGAATCTCAAAAGAGGTTCATAAAGTTTGATGGCTTATGTGAACCACATCCCATCTATCTGTACCTTGTGCATATATAACTTTTGTGAGGTTATTGGTAGTTTCTCCTTCCAGTTGGTCTGGAAAATTTCCAGTGGCAAAACAGCCCTTATTCCTCTGGGTGTTTTGTTTTTTTTTTCCAATTCAGCTTCCTGTTTGGCCAGACACAAGTAGTAAAGGCATAACAAAATGGAAACAAATATAATCCTAATAAAAAACAGTTATGGGGCCAGACCTCTATCCTGTTATGCCAACTAACATAGGTAAAGATCTGGCCTCTTGTTCTTATTTAATCCAAGCCAGGTCAAACACCCCTACATTTGGTTGAAATCTTTCTAGAGTATGACCACATCTGAAAGATTAAAGGAGAATATAAACTTTGAGATATTCCTCTTCTAACTAAATTCTTTTTAATTATAAACTCTATCTCTTTAAATAAGTTTTATAAAGAAGATGTAGAAATGAAAAAGAAAAATACAGCAGGTATGATGCATATATATACCTACAGACGTATATCCTTTCAAGAGTTTTACATTAGTTATTCAATGTATAAATCAAAAGTCTCCTGTCAATGAACAGGAACAAGTGTTGATGGGGAAGAGGGGAGAAAGACAATGAATTCATGCATTTTATACAGAACTCAAGTAATTTATAAGTTTCCTAGGTTGCTCATAAATGCTACTCATAGTAAGCATGGCTCACCAATAGAGCTGAGCAAATAATTTCAAGTGAATAATTTAGTGAGTGAATGTATCCTCTTTCTCTGGTTGCAAAATGTATGTAAAAACTTTATGATTTTCTAAAAATTGTTAGTTTGTAGATCAGTATCACTCTTAGAATCAGGCTTCCAATGTGAATACATGTCCTCTTGAGGTCCCTTCCAGACCTGCATTTCTATGATTTTGTGTATTTAAATATCCATCATTCACTTTATGCAAATATTTCCTATTATTCTCTTAATTAATATATTAAAAAAATTAAAGGGAGAATGGACAGATGGTCATTTAGTCTGTCCTACTATATAACACAGCCAATAGGATTTCCTTTAGTTAATTCCTATTTGAAATTGAGGATATCATTTAGAAAAAAAGACATACAATTTTGATTTAAAAATTCATCAGTAATGGACCATTCATCACAACCCTTGGTAAATTGTCCCAATGATTAATTTTCCTCAGTGTTAAAACTTTGAACCTTATTTCCAGTTCAAACTTGTTTAGCTTCCACTTCCAGCCATTAGATCTTGTTATGCCTTTATCTACCAGAGTGAAGAATCCATTATATTTTTTTCGTTTGTTTCTCATGTAGATACTTATAGTCTGTGATCAAGTCACGTCTTACCCTACTCTTTGTTAAACTAAATAGATTGAACTCTTTCAGTGCACTATTATACAGTATATTTTCAAACTCATTTATTTTTGGTCCTCTGCTTTAACTCTCTCCAATTCATTAGCATCCTTCTTGAAATGTGGGCATCAGAACTGGCCGCAGTATTCCAATACTATAATTTATTGTTTGCCCAAACATTTCTATCACTACACTTTTTCGTTAGAATATTCCTGGAAAGAGTCCACAAAAGGAGTGCAAACATGGATAAAGACCCCAGCCTTGAAATTTATAGTGTGCGGACAGATTGCTGTGCCCATGACACCTATATATAATTATTTTTTAAAATAGGAGTCAAAGTGATTTCAACTTTTTTTTTAAGAAAATAGTTGTGGATAATTCTGTAAGATATATGTCTCCTCCCCCTTTTATCTTTTAGGCATATCCTACCCTCATTTACACCCATGAAACCCCAATGAATCTAGTGAGGACAGAATTTGGACAGATACAGTCTTTTAAGTTAAGATATTCCATTTGGTTAAATATCTTTCAAATTTCAATTAAAAACAATGGTTTAGCATTAGAGCTGCGAGAAATATTTCAAAAAATGATAAAAATGAAACCTTTCAGCACCCATGAAGAAGAAACTTGCATAACACAGCAGAGAGAAGATCTGAAGATCAGATTTAAATTTCATTTGCTGTGACATGTTTTGGAGGCTAGTTCTTTTACTCCTTAACTCTCTCCGCCCCAATTCCTATTTAAATATTATTAAAAGAGATGACGAAATGTGGTTAAAGATGATATATTGCATGGATTTAATCTTAATCATAGATATTGTATAGGAAATAGGAGTTTTGCATGTTTAAGCTGAGTTTGATCTTCGCGGGGTAAATGTTACCTATAGGGACATTGGCTTTTCTCACGAAAGGAGGAGCTTGAATAAATCGATCAAAAATAGTTTGATCCTTGACCCTTCTGTGTATCTGAATGACATCTCACATTTTTTTCAGATAAGTAGGTTCTGAAAGGGCTTCTTCCTCAACCCATGAGCCTTCTCTCTGACTCTTACCTGAATACAGAAATAACCACTGAAATTAATGGAAGCATCTCTTGTCTTCAATAATTACTATTTACGTTTGGTTTCTAATAGGCAACCTGAATTCTTTTTGTCCATCCAGCAGGTCAGCTTACACCACTATACATATATTAAAAATATTAAATGGCTTCATATGCATCTTCACATAGCTTTTTCCTAATATCCTACAGAGGTCTCTGATCTATCTTTCTTATCTACATGATCTAACCCTTGTGCCTAGGCATGGCTTCATTGATTTCATTGGGGCTCTACCTAGGAGTTATGACTATGTGGCTCTCATTACTGTTTGAGGCCCATATAATTCCACACTCTCAGCTTATTATCACTGTGAAATTCCTAACAGTCAAAACTCTTTGCTTCTATTTTATAATAATACACTAACTGTATAACATACAGGATTATGTATCATTTTCACTGTATATACTTCATTTTTCCTCCTAGAGTAATGAATAAGGACAAGACTACTGTGTCTGTATATACTATGGTGATTGGAACTTAATAGTGCTAGGACTTTACCTATCAATCAGTTACAATGGCTAAAATCCTGCCTCTATAGAAGCCAACATTTTGCCAGTCAGTGGGACAAAGATTTCACCCAATGTTTTTAGTCTTTCCTTAGACTGACAGAAACAATTAATAATTGTTCTAAAAGTTCATGAGATTGTATTCACGGAATTTCCAGTGGAGAGGATCACATGACAGTAAATGTATAGGACTTTAAGTGGAAGAAGTGTTTTTTGCGACAATAGATTTCCCTTTTGGAGTCAGTTTGTTTCCGTACATAATAGCCACTGGATATGATCATTCATACTATTTTTTTTCTTGGGGGGCGGAGGAAATCCTACATTTTCATTACTTTTTTTTAATGTACAGGATAGCCCAGACATACTGCCTTTTCCAACTCCCATTGAGGTCAATAGAAAGATGTTCATTGATTGCAGAGGTTGTTAGATCGGGCCCTCAATGGGTCAGTTTCATGGGTGGCTTAACTTCCTTTATGTAAGTAAAATAAAATCAAGGATGAATTTAGTTCCATTTTTTTAAATTTATTTTGTAGATAGGGAAGAAAGGGAATGTAAAAGCAATCTACAGACTGAAAAGTATCCAAAGTATTAACATTCAGCCAATGTGACAAACCTTGGTGAGGCATTATGGTTATGCCTTCTACGTACAGCTGATCAAAACTCAGAATTTCTATTTCACAGAATTTTTTTAAAATTTGATTTTGTTCCAAAGTTGAACAAAACAAACAAACATACACACACAAAAAACCCGCTCACCACCACCAACAAAAAAATTGTTTTCAAAAAATGACCATGAAATAGAAATTCTGGGAAGTCTGTTTAGAATTTCAAAATTCCATTTCAAATTTATTTTATGAGGTTTTTCATTTTATATTTTATTATTTTTACATTATTTCATGATCTGTTGGTAGTAGTGCATAATATGATATTTTATTATATTTTAAAAATCATTAAGGGCAGCTGTACTTAATGCTGATTGAAACATCTCTTCTTTTCTAGATCAAAGTGTCTCCTGTTTGTGTGGTAATGAAAGTTTGTGAAAGTGTCATTATGCACTGCTGCTGAGGACATGTAATAAAATCATGCAAAAATAAAGAACAATTCAAAATATTCTGAAAGTTTCCCAAACTTATTTTTTTGTTTCAAAATATTTTTTCTGAAAAAAATGTCATCAAAATTCACATTTTCTTCTAAATGTTATAGTGTAAAATTTCTGACCACACCTCCTTCTGCATCTCTTAGAGCAGGGATCAGCAACCTCTGTCACACGGCTCGCCTGGGTAAGCACCCTACCAGGCTGGGCCATTTTGTTTACCTGCTGTGTAGGCAGGTTCGGCCAACCATGGCTCCCATTGGCTGCAGTTTGCTGTCCCAGGCCAATGGGGACTGTGGGAAGTGGGTGTGAGCTGAGGGATGTCCCTTTGTCATGGGACGGCAAACCATGGCCAGTGGGAGCCGCGATCAGCCGAACCTGCCGACGGGGCAGGTAAACAAACTGGCCTAGCCCGCCAGGGTGCTTACCCTGGGGAGCCGTGTGTCAGAGTTGCCGACCTCTTTCTTAGAGCCTCCTGGGAAGGTAATGCATTTTGATTTTTCATTTTCTCAGTGAAAAAAAAGCCTTTCTACTATTATTGAGTTAACTTTGCCCTAAGCAACTGACAGTTTTAGAAAAATCATGGTAAAATTAATTAAATATAAATGTGGGAAATTCAACCAATATAAATAAAAGTTCAGAAATATTTGATTTTGCTCACTTCTCTCACAGTAGAAGAATATACAGTTAAAAATCACCATTCTCTAAAAATACATGCAATGTATTGTAGAAAATTTAGATATTTAAAATATAATTATATTATTGTACTAGGAAATTATTTGGAAGAAATATTTTATGAATATGTAATCTTTTTAATACATTATTTAGTAAGCATTCAAGGGCTAATCACAAAGACAGACTCGTTTATGGATATTATAATCAAAACACATAAGCTATGGAAAATATTGAATTAATATATCTTCGTTAAGTCAGCACTGGTTGGCATTTGAAAAAAAGTTCATCTCTATCTTCTGAACAGAATGTCATCTTGTATACATGAGCATTTGTGTCATGAACACACAGAAATGAAAATATTACCTTGAATTTATGAAATCATCGGCCTCCTCTCAGATTGCATTACATCTTACCATATGATTATCCAAGGAGAGGCAGGTAGGTGTATGTAACCTTTCAGACAATAGAAAACAAAGAAATCTTTCCACATTAAAGTGTGATGAAACTGTGAAGAGATGGTGCAGTCACGACTTAAAAAAGTTAAGAAAACGGAGTGCAACAAAAGTAACAGCCTATACAAGTGAGTAAAAGCTTAAACGTTTTTTCTGAGGACTACAATGGAACATAAAATTGTTTTTTAGTGACAATCAATCAGAACTTCTTCTAGGAAGAGTTTTGCTGCTAATATTTATTGCTCTGAGGAAAAACCATAGAATCATAGACGTGTAGGACTGGAAGAGACCTTGAGAGGTCATCTAGTCCAGTTCCCTGCACTCAGGGGAGGACTGCGTAATAATTAGACCAATCATGATATGCTGATTCTTAATCTGTAGGTTAATGATAAAAGGGGAAAAAAAGATTGGTCACAGCTGTTTCCACAAGTGAAAAGGAAAGGAAATAAGTGACTATTCAGCTGAGGGTAAAGGTTTATCTTAAAATGTTTAACTACGAAGTTGCACCCTTAGGGAATAATTTTTAATCAGATCATTCTCACAACGTGGAACAAATGTTATGAAGCCAAACCAAGCCTGAGCAGATCAATATAAAAGCCTCTGTATACATAAATGAATACATAAAATTAAATAAAATAACAAAAAAAAATCCAGGAGGAGTCCAGTCATGTAAAATTCACTCATGGAATACTGGCCCATCATACTACTTTATCCTCCACAATGGAGCCATACTGAGTGTCTTCTTGCTGAGTGGCCATGCAGGGGAACCTGTACAGACCCTCAAAATATTATAGAAAAGGTCTTCATACGACCCCT
Source organism: Chelonoidis abingdonii (assembly GCF_003597395.2). Taxonomy (NCBI): domain Eukaryota; kingdom Metazoa; phylum Chordata; order Testudines; family Testudinidae; genus Chelonoidis; species Chelonoidis abingdonii. Next base: position 297,196,675 of record NC_133769.1, read on the forward strand.
ACGTAATCTGGATTAAAGGACAGCGTATGATCAGGTTGCAGACATATCTTTACATAAATGTCAGTATCCAGCAAATCTGATGTGAAGAGGCAATGACTGCTATTGTTCACCTGCTCACATACACACAGAGAGCCTGAATACTCAAAGGAACATAGATATTGCCACACTGGGTCAGACCCATTGTCCAACTAGTCCAATATCCTGTTCTGATGGTAGCTGCTACCAGATGTTTCACAGTAAAGTGAAAGAAAGAAATGGCCAATTATGGATACTAAAGGCATAAGGAAAGTTAATTCTTAATCCTTTCAATTAATGACTGATTTTGCCCTGCAATAGGAGGATTTATGCCCCTTTCAAATTTTGTGTCATGTGAGTTGATTATTGCAATATTTTAAGATTACACTTTCTATTATATAATAAAATCTAAAGTTGATTGATTTTTGTAATAATTAACAATGCTTCTTGCAAACTTAAACTGTCTGAGTTGTTTGTGAAGCATTCCTGACGTATACATATATAAATATTTAATATATTTACAGATTGATTAATTAATTGTTAATTATTTACCAAATTGCAGGAGTACTCAAAATTCAGCCTCTGGGTTTTAGCAAATAGTTGATTTTAGCTATTCATTGGTCATGTAAGAGATTTTTTCTGTTCCCTGATTCAGTGAGTGAAACTTTTTAAACAGGAGAGCAAATATGTGAGTGAATAACAAGCAGATTCTAGTCCACAAAAGCTTATGTCCAAATACATTTGTTAGTCTCTAAGTACCACAAGGACTCCTCATTTCCAGTAGTAATTTTCAGATAAATATTCATGGTAGGTGTGATGGTGCACCCGTAAGGCTTTATGGAAATATGCTTATGAATGTATATATGACATAACTGGAATATGTTTTATGCTACATATGCTATGTAACATAGCTCTATAAAGATTATGATCTACTGAATCTATTCATCCTATTTGTATGGATGGATCATTTTTTGTATTAGAAGTTATGAATATTAGCTGTGTACTTGCTTGATTTTTAAGTAGCCTTAGTAAAGCATTTGGTCAGCTTCCTGAGAAAGGAATGTGCAAATTAAGTGACCAATCAAGAAACACTTAACGGACAATGGATCTTGGAAGGCTCCGATCCACATAAGAAGTCTTCCTGGAGACACTCAAGATAGCATGTGGGCAATGGCTGCTGCCTGTAAAAACTGAGTCATGCATGGACATGTAACTTGCCCATGTGACTCCAAAACTCCATCTTGGAGCCGGACTTTGAATAGGAGAGAGGAGGGGGTCTCCACCCACAAGAGAAAGTCTATTTAAGCCCACAGGAGACCCCTCCATTTGGTCTTCAGCTGGTTCAAGAGAGAGCATCTCCGCCCACAAAGGATACTGAAGGACACTGGAACAAAGGACAGTAGCCATGTGGGGTGTGAGAGAGAAGGAGACTAGTCTGTAGAAGGAAGCTTACTTGAACACCTTTGAGGGTGAGGTTTTATCTGTATTCAGTTTTCTTACTCTATTAAGAATAGGCTTGGGGGTTTTGTTTTATTTTGCTTGGTAATTCACTTTGTTCTGTCTGTTACTACTAGGAACTTCTTAAATCCTACTTTCTGTATTTAATAAAACCACTTTTTACTTATTATTTAACCCCAAGTATTTATTAATACCTGGGAGGTCAAACAGCTGTGCATATCTCTCTATCAGTTTTATAGAGGGACAACAATTTATTTGGGGTGTGGACCCCATTGGGAGTTGGGCATCTGAGTGTTAAAGACAGGAACACTTCTTAAACTGCTCTCAGTTAAGCCTACAGCTGTTAGGGGACATGGTTCAGACCTGGGTCTGGGTTTGCAGCAGGCTAGCGGGTCTGGCTCAAACCAGGCAGGGCACTGAAGTCCCAATCTGCCAGGGCAGGAAAGCAAGGGCAGAAGTAGTCTTGGCACATCAGTTGGTAGTTCCCAAGGAGATTTCTGTGATCCAACCTGTCACAGTAGGATTTGTGAAACTTTAAGGATTTGCAAATGTTTTAATGAATATCCAGTAGTTGTCCAACACTTTGTGAAGAATAATAAATAATATGATCTCACAAGTAGCAACAGAGCAAAGTAGGTTTATTTATTCACAAATATGTTTTCCCCTTTCCCCACAACACTATTTAACCAGGTGCTAGTGTTATAACCCCCAGCTGTGGTTCATCTGCTTCATACCAATTTAAATGTATATAGTTTTCTTTACTCAAGAATATCTGAAGGTGCCTGTTCTGATCACAGATGCTGGGAACTCGGGGTAGTGTTGATTCCTTTCTGAGTTTTGCTGCTTTTGCTTATGTTCTCTCGGGGTTCCTAGTTCAGCATATGTCCCTTTTTCCTTCTCATAGTTGCATACATATACAGTGGGTGCACTTAAAACATTAGTTTTAAAGAGATTACTCGTACTAGCAATATCCCTAATATGTAAAATACAGGACATTGCTGGAATCAGTGTATAGCTGCAATTAACATTTTATGTGTTTCCATTGTAGTTCTGGTGCCAGAGAGAGTACAGCCTAAGCCAACTGAAATTCATGCAATCTCTTCTTAGAATCTTATTTTCAGTGTAAAAGTGATAGAGAAAAACACAAGATGCAGAAGTAAGTTTCTAGTAACAATGCATCTGAATAAGTCATTTCACTTGACAACTTTTTAGATTGCCTTTAAGGAAATGTTATTGTTCTTGAAAGCTTCTAGGAGCTCTTGACATCAAAGGCCTCTCATTGTCCATTGAATACATACAGCAGTGGCAGCACATGCTTCCTTGCCCTGCTGCACCAAGGTGCATCAACAAACAAGAATGGCCACCTCTTGAAGCAAGAAGCATTTTCAATCTCTACACCCATTCAGTCTGTAAGGCCTTTGCTGATCCTGCAAACTGTGGTAGTGTCTCTTGGAAACTTAATAAGCCAAAAGCTTTAAAGAGTAGCTCAGTGGTACCATAATCTCCCCATCAAATACAATGTAATAATTCCATTTAATGGTTAACTACATTCTGTCATAATGAAACTTTAATTTTTGCCACTAGACTTTTAGAAAAAGATCTCCCCCAACCCACTCATCCTTCAGTTCTGAAAAGGGTGCATGGAAATGTAGCCCTCAGCTCTGCAAGGCAGCCTTTGACTATCACTGTAAAGCATGTAGAGAACCCAATTGTTCATTGAAAGACTGTTCTGTTTTGGCAAATTAAGAAAATATCAAACCTAAGTTAACAGATTTGCAGCAAATATAACTCTGATATATCAATCTTTCAGGATCTTTGGAACTTTAGTCAATAAGAATTAAGATAGGACCAGCATGAAATGGGATTAAGCTATATTACCAGATAGAGGTAAGTGAAAATTGTTGCATTTACCACTCAGAAAGTAAAAAAACAAAACAAAACATTTTCCTTATATTAGAAAAATACAATTTTTGGAAAGTTACTAACATTTTTTAGTGTTGCACAGCAACAAGCAAACAAACAAACAAACAAAATAACCCAACAACCCTCCCCACACATAAATGTCCCGCCCCCATAAACACATTTCTCACAAGGATGAACATCCTGTGCTTATATGAGAAGCTCTCTCCCACCCTATAGGACTCATGGATCTTGGTATAAGAAAATGGGGTGGGGAACTATTGTGGGGGTTTTGTCAGTGCCCCTACCTCTTAGTTGTACCTAATGACAAAGAAGGTCGTTGGTGACCATCTGTGTAATCAGTCAATAGGCTGCTTGCCTCACCTGCCTCAGTGTGGAGTGCAAAACACTCTACAATTTACAAATGCTGCTTTTGCCATCCTTAGAAAACTGCCGGGAACAGATGTTACAGGGAATTGGCATCTGCTTACTTTCTCAAACCTCTCCTGTTGCGCTGTCAGCCGAACAACAGGGGACATATGAAAAATGGTGACTTTATATGCTGATTACATATATATGTATATGTATATAAACCCAGAAGAAAACAAGTGAGAAGATTTGATCTTTATTGCATGTCCTGCATGGCAGACTTTCCACTGGATGCCAGCTCCAAACTTTGTCCATATTGGTTTATTGCTGTTGGTAGTTTCATGGGGGTGGGAGGAGGGGGGGAGAAGGAGGAGAGCTAGGGTGGAGCAGGGTTTCAGAACTGAGATAAGAGTCTGTTTAAGTCATGGCATACATTGGCCATGTAAACAGAATGTTTAAATGTGTTCCTGTTATTCTGAATGTTGACAAATATGTCAGTTAAAACTTGGAAGCTAAACTAGGATCTCTGAATTTTATTAAAACTGAAGGGAATGAACATGTATTTTAGCCATTGATTCATTCATCCAAATTTGTACACTATGCCTCTCCTAGGCAATTAGCAAAATGTACACAAAGTAGCTTTAATAAAATATTAGAACAGAGTAGCTCATTAAGAAGGAGGGGCCTCATTCACAAGGTGCTTAATTTATGTATTTATAAGGTTTCATCTCTGTGACGTCTATTGCCTATAGTTTTCAGTGTGCTTTAAAAAGGGGGTAGGGGAGGGGAATGAAAAATTACCATGCTGCAAAAAAAGAGTCGGAAGTAATCTCTTCAACATTCCCTTCTGAGGATTTTAGTGAATTCTCCCACAATTGTTTTATTGCTACTGTAGCTCCACTGGTGATAGGAATGGTTAAGACTGCTAATGTATGCTAGGCACAGGCATTTTGAGCACAATGTGATCTGCACCTACTCTGAGCTGGATTAGGTGATATTGTATGTTGATAAAATCACCTGCACATGTTTTATAATAGCAGGCCCATTGTTTTTAGTGCCAGTGGAGCTCCACTGCTATTAAAACAATAGCGGAAAAATTCCCTAATATTCTCGAAGGTTGGACAGAGACCATGGCCAATTCTGAAGAGTGGGATGTTGTGGCTGCAGGGCAGGGTCAGTCTACAGACTCTTATTGCATAGGTATCCAAGTTAGGACTATAAAACCAGAATTTTCCTGACTTCAGTCAGTAGCAGACAGAGAGGCAGGTTAGCTCTTTCTTCAAGAATAGGAGTTTTATGTTTTTGTCTGCAAAGTGGCAGATAATGTACATCTTCCTTAGCCTTTATTAATAATAGAGAAAGGTTATAGTCACTAGGGTGTCTGTGTGTGTGTGTTGAACATGGCTCTGAGTTCTATAATACAACAGACTATCATGGCTTAGTCAGTCAGTCATTATGTAAAATAATTAATGTTTTCCAATTCATTTCATGTAGCTACAGAGTGTGCAAATTATAACTCATTAACTCAAATTATTTCTTTAATTAGGACAATAGCTACTATAATCCAAACTATTTGTCTTGCATTTTGCTTGGATATGATGGGCCTGGGGTCTTTGACGTATTGCAAGAATTATACCATTTTTTGCACCCACAATAGGAGCACACACGATTCTTCATTGGGCTGAATCACCTTAATATTGTTCCTGCCAGCAGGTATATGGGATCTTGGGGAGCAATTACCACACAGGTGGGGTGCCAGTTAATTTCTTTATTAAAGGAAAAAGGAAGTGGTGGGAATTTAACAGTAAAATACGATGGGATGGGATGTATAGGGTGTTTACAATAAACAATGATGGGGGGGGTTCTTCTCATTGAACACTGTAGGGAGTTCTAACAGTGGGGTTCAGTAAGTGGGGTTCAGCACAATGGGATACAGTACAGTTATTAAGCAACTCAACTTTATATAGGAACAACTCTAGATACAGTGTGGAATGCAAAACGTACTGTAGGAATGACCCCGGGCCCACAGGCCTGGGTGCCCCTTTAATTGGGGCATTTTGTTCTTGCTTGCAAGCTGGGCACACCCGCTTGCTTATCTCAGGAACTTGGCCTTCCTCCATCCTCCCCCCTTGCTTTCACACAGGCGGCCTCGTCTGCACCTGGCAGTGTTTTGTAGCTTCCCTCTTCTGCAGTTTCTCACACTGACTACTGTGTTCAGTGGGGATGTTTTGTAGTTTTTGCCTATCTTTGAGCTCGTCGAGTTGAAGATTTTTTAGGAAATTTGAATTGTCTGTGCATTTGCGCCCATGTTGAATTTCTTAGATTAATTAAAAGAGGGCAGGTGAACTCAGAAAAGCAGCTTTTGCCTCTCAGATTTTTACAACTGTGTCAAGAGTCTTGTCCTCAACGTAACTCAAAGAAGAATGCAAAATAAAATGGTAGGCTTCTATATAAAATTGGTTAACAATCTGAGATAGTACAGTATTAAGTGTTAGTGCCTTATTACACAATTGTTAACACTAATGGTATTATGTAAATACAAAGTATACAGCAATATGGGTGATAAGTGAAATTATGGCAATGTAGAAAATTATGCTGACTTAATTTGTGAGCCTGTGATAGCAAGAGATGTATCCTAATGGCTGGTCAAGGAACAGGAGGGGGGAGGGGAGTGAATGAGTTAGAATGAATGATTAGTGGGCAACTGATGAGAGGAGAGTGTGGCTGCAAGCAGCGAGAGACTTTGAAGCCCTGCAGGGTAAGGACAACGGACTAGTGAGAGGTTTTAAGCAACAAGCGGACACCAAAACAAAGGGAAAAAAGCAGCAAAGGGTTTGGGAAGTTTCATGGGGGAGAAGCAGCAAGGGGTTTGGGAAGTTACACAGGGGGAGAAGCAGCAAGGGGTTTGGGAAGTTCTGAGGGTGATGCAGACACGGGGTGGGCAACAAGGAGTTGTAACAGGGAGACACGGAGAAGCACACAGAGGGGGGGATTGGAGCGGGGGAAAAACAGACAAAGTTATACAGAGGGAGAAGCAGCAAGGGGTTTGGGAAGTTCGGAGGGTGATGCAGATGCGGGGGAGGGGGAAGCAGCAGGGAGCTGGGAAGTTCGGAGAGAGTGCAGATGCAGGGAAAAAAGCAGCAAAGGGTTTGGGAAGTTATACAGAGGGAGAAGCAGCAAGGGTTTGGGAAGTTCGGAGAGTGATGCAGACGCGGGGGAGGGGAAGCAGCAAGGAGTTGTAACAGGGAGACATGGAGAAGCACACATGGGGGGGATTGGAGGGAAGAAAAACAGACAAAGTTATACAGAGGGAGAAGCAACAAAAACCTTATCTATCTTAACCAACAACTAGGCAAAACAACAAATATCACAATTCTAAGCAAAACTATAACAAGCAACTATACAGAGCAACAAAACAGCAAAGTATAACAAGGCAGGTGAAACTTACAAGCTTTACAATCTATACCAAGCAACAAAGAACAAGGCAGGTGAAACATACAAGCTCTATAATCTTAACAAACTATAACTTATTAAACTAAAAAACAAAACCTATGGTGCACCTTATGCTATGAGGAAGTTACAGAGGGCAGAGTGGTATGTGCCCATGATCCAGCTCCCAAGGAAGCCAAGGGATGGTGGCTGCAGCAGTGGATACAGCTGGAAGCAGAGAGCCCCGACGGAAAGCCCACAGGAACAGAGCTTAGCAGCGGCACAAACTTATTTTTAGCAGCAAACTGCCGCGGAGTTTAGGAGAGGTTTTAAGACACAGACCAAGGTTTAGCTTGAGTCTGTGTGCTGGGGAGACAGAGCCAGCAGCTAAAATAATAAAATAAAAGTATAGAGAGTTTCACAGAGGGATTCTTACCAGCCCCAAGGAAGCAGCAGAGGCAAAAGCAGCAAGCAGAACATCAAAAGGCTAGGTATGGTCTCAATAATCAGGAGATCTCTCAGGCAGCAATTCGTTTTCGTGAGGGGGGGGGTATTTCAAAAAACGGGGGTATGGCTCAAAAATAAAAACGAGAGCGGAGAAAGGACCCCCCCAGAACCCCTGGCTGATCAGACCAGGCAGCAATGCAGGAACCTTTCTTGATGTTAGTTTCAAAAATGTCTGTTTTTTAAAGGCAAAACTCAGGCAGTTTCCCGGCCAGTAATTTGATTAGGCTCCCTCTGTCACAGGGGAGGAGAGGAGGCAGGGAAAAAACTGTAGGTGAGCACAGAGACATGTCTGGGCAGAGTCCTCGTGCAATAGGTGACTCAAAAGCACATGAAGGCCATATGACTCATCACCCAGGATCTTAAAAACACCAATTTAGGTCTTGCAGCTCTGGACATTGCCTACCCACTACAACACCGAGCCCAGGTTTAACAAGGCTCTGATATAACAGGACCTACCTTTGAACAGGGCAGTGGTCCCACTTAGCACAAGTGGCCATCCCTTTGAGAAGGGCAATGGCTCTTAGTAAACAACTTAAGGGGCCCTCCCTTTTGAGAATGGCAGTGGCCCTGGTAAACAACTTAACAGCCAGGGAGGGGTCGGCCACAGGAGGAGAACAAAAACAAAATGGAGTATGGGGACAGCTGTAAGAAACAAAATGGAATAGGGGGATAGCTGTAACAGACAAATATATATTAATAATATGAGGAGAGGAAAAGTATACTTTGTAAAAAGGTAGATTATGTTGCGCTGAGATCTCAGCTAACAAACCTAGAATTACTTTCACTGATGATGCTTTACCTTTAAGTGAACTCTTAGAAACCACAAGTATTAAGGCATCCATGCACTAGCAGAATAAATTATCCAGAACTACAAATTACAGAAATGCACCTTTAATATATAGATTGATCATTTAGAACTGACATTTAAGGCACAGGGTACCCCATTTGAACAAATGTATTGTAGATCGGGTAGCAAACACACTGTTGATTATATTGAATGATCAGGGATTTAGTCTAGAAATAAAAGATGCAACAGCTTAGTGTCCACTAGTTAAATCTGTGAAGAAAAACCTTTAAAAAGAAAGATATTCTGGAAGTCTGGAGAGACTTAAAGCCACAGCAGATGGCAGAATATACAGTTATCACTATGACCTTACTAGAATAGAGAAGCAGTTTGAGACAGAGGATTATGGCTCAGATCCTGTCCTAGGACACAATATCTCTAAGTATTCCATGGGGTACCAGGGAACATGTACATCCTCTCTTCCCTTTCTGCTTCCAGTTGCAGAGGGGAGCTGTTCTACTGTTCTCAGCTGTTAATTCAGCCTGAGGGCTGGAGTAGGCTTTGCATCCCTCACTGCCCTGTACCACCACCCTGACATGTGTGGACATGGATATTGTCTAGCTCAACCCTTTCCTTCCCCTGAAGGTTGCTGCACATGGTCATGCTAGGAACTCCTAACAGAGATGGGATCTGCAATGAGTAGGGTTTGTTCTCTCTGCATAAACTTTTGGCTTCCCTGTACAGAACCACCAAGCATTTTGAGGAAGAGTGAAGATCTGTGCCTACATGAAGAGCTTTGCAAATGCACTCCAATGTGGTTTGCACATCACTCCTCAACTTGCTGCTAATCTGGTTCACATATGAACTGCAAGCTAATATCTCTTTTGTGTGAATACTAAATTGTGTTTATATCAGTGTAAACTCCTGTATTTTCACACTTGCCGTCACTACCTGTCAATCCCATTCTTGTCAATGTGCAGCCAACCCAGCATACAGATAGTCACAGGAATGAAGATAAATGACTCTAATCTTTATAAATATAAAACCTGTGTAGCAACGGCAGCAGATAAGGTGATCTTCTCCACAGAAGGTTACCACAGATGTTTTCAAGAACAAAATGAGTTTCAATGACACAGTGTGTATTAAATGTACAAAATAAAAGCAAAGTATCAAAAGAAGAAAAGCGAGCCACTCATACTCACCCTGTGAAGATGACTCCTTTGTTGAAAAAGGAGCAAATAAAACTGTTCTTTCCATGCAGCTGAACCAAAGCTATGCCCCACAGTTCTGATTACAGGGGTGTGAATAGAAGTATGTGCCAAAGGGTCACATTGTAACTCCCCCATATGGATTTTGTGGGAACAAATTAAAGGTTCCTAGTCTGCATTACTGTAGTCCTAACTAGGAACCTTTAATTTGCTCATATAAAATCCATATGTAGTCCTAACTACATTAATGCAAACTAGGGATCTTTTAGTTTGTGCCCGCAGGCTCTACATGTGGGAGTTACAGCACAGACCTTTGGTGTGCACTGCTATTTACACTCCTATAGTCTAAACTGCATGGCAGTGTAGACATGCCTTAAGAAAGATATCTAGGACTTAGGGCCTGATTTACCTCTTGGGTAAGTCAGCAGTAATTACAGAGAAGTCAGTGGAGAGAAACTGATGTAAGACAAAGAAGATTCAAACTATAGTAAAAGGGACGATTTACCTAGTATCATCTGGGTAAACTGTGCTAAAAGCTATAAGATCTACAAGCTATCATCAAAGATCTACATTCTATCTTGAAAGATGATCCCTCACTCTCACAGATCTTGGAGGACAGACCAGTCCTCGCTTACAGACAGCCCCCCAACTTGAAGCAAATACTCACCAGTAAGCACACACCACAGAACAAAAACACTAATCCAGGAACCTATCCTTGCAATAAAGCCTGATGCCAAATCTGTCCACATATCTATTCAAGTGACACCATCATCGGACCTAATCACATTAGCCACACCATCAGGGGCTCATTCACCTGCACATCTACCAATGTGATATATATGCTATCATGTACCAGCAATGCCCCTTTGCCAGGTACATTGGCCAAACTGGACAGTCTCTACACAAAAGAATAAATGGACATAAATCTGAGATCAGGAATCATAACATTCAAAAACCAGTAGGAGAACACTTCAGCCTCTCTGGCCGTTCAGTAACAGATTAAAAGGTGGCAATTTTGCAAGAGAAAAGCTTCAAAAACAGACTCCAACAAGAAACTGCTGAACTTGAATTGATATGCAAACTAGATACTATCAATTTAGACTTAAATAGAGACTGGGAATGGCTGAGCCATTACACCCATTGAATCTATTTCCCCCATGTTAAGTATCCTCACAGCTTCTTGTCAAACTGCCTTAAATGGGCTATCTTGATTATCGCTACAAAAGTTTTTTTCTTCCGCTGACAACAGTTCATCTTAATTAATTAGCCTCTTAGAGTTGGTTGGGCAACTCCCACCTTTTCATGTTCTCTGTATGTATATATATCTCCTCACTATATGTTCCATTCTGTGCATCCGATGAAGTGGGCTGTAGCCCACAAAAGCTTATGCTCAAATAAGTTTGTTATTCTCTAAGGTGCCACAAGTACTCCTGTTGTTTTTGCGGATACAGACTAACATGGCTGCTACTCTGAAACTGCTATAGAAGTCATGTTTTTGTGTTCTGTTAACAGGACCATCCACCTTGTTCAGGGACTTCATGCAGGACTTTCTCATATTGTGCATCTTCCAAATGTGGCAGAGACCAGCATTGCCTGGAAATATTTTTTTGAGGGGAAATGTATTCCTGGACATGAATGTAGAGTTCATATTTATAAGCCCTGATTTTATTTAAAGAGTGCCCTGGTTTTGAGATATGTTTTTTCTGTTACTTCTAGTAGAGGTGGCTGATTATTTGACACTTCTAAAAAGACACTGGAAAGTACTGAAGTATTCCTGACTTCACTTGTACATGGTGAAGTAGATTTGTAAGCTCTCTTCTTGGCCATTTTGCTGCTTAGCCAATATTATAGAAGATCCATTGTTAGTCTTGGGGTTTGTCTACACCAGGGATTCTCACACTTCATTACGCTGTGATCCCTTTCTGACAACAAAAATTACTATATGACCCCATGAGGAGGAGACCAAAGCCTAAAACTTCCAAAGTCTCGCCACCTCAGTCAGGAGGTGGGGGGCTGTAACGTGAGCCCAGGGCTGAAGCACAAGCCAGAGCCTTGTCACCCAGGTCTCAGGCCTAGACTCGGGCTTTGGCCCCGGGCCTCAGCAAGTCAAATGTCAGCCCTAGTGACTCCATTAAAACGGGGTCATGACCCTCTGTCGGGTCCTGATTCATAGTTTGAGGACCACTGGTCTTCATGTTAAGCTGGGGATGTGATTCCCAGCTAAAGGAGACATGCTTCTGCTAGCTCTGATTGAGCTAGTGAGCTAAGTGTGGACTGTAGCTGCAGCTGCACAAGCAGTGAGATATATTAGCCACCCCAAGTACATGCTTATGGTCTCAGATGGCTGCATACTTGGAGTGGTTAATAGTTGGTGCCAAAGCTACACTCTCTTTCTAACATGCTAGTTCGATTAGAGCTAGCATGAGTATGTCTCCTAGGACTAGGAATCAACCTGAGCTCGAAGTGCAGACAAACCCTTGGAATGCCCTCATAAATTCAGGAGTCCATGAAATCTAGAAAGGACCAGACTACAATGCAGATATGTTGATGCAAATCAGTGGTTAAGAGCCTTGCCATCTGTGATGGGAGGAAATGAACTGAGGATAGCCAAGACCTGCTCTAAACAAGAAAATTTGGTTGGCATAACGATGTAACCCAGGGATGTGAAAAATCCACACCCCTCAGAGATGTAGTTAAACTGACCTAATTCCCCATGTAGACATCTCTAGGTCAACAGTTCTTCCCTCCCATCAGCATAGGTAATGTCTACACTGAAGTGTTCCAGCAGTGAAACTGTGCTGCTGTAACTTCTTCTTAAGTATAGATAAGCCCTGAGGCTGCAATCCCTTAAATATCTTCACTTTGAATGTTCAGATCTTTAAGACAGCAGAGTGCGGCCCCAAAGCTCACTGTTTTCCGGAATGCCAGTGTGATGCTTGTGAGAAGCATTACCAAGTTTGAAACACCAGTTTACCACAAGAAGTGTAATTTTGTGCTGAACAGAAGAAGGCCTATAGACATCAGATAAACCAGGGTGGAACATTGGTGGACAAATGACTTTGCTGATTGCTCCTCCCACACCCATGAACAGCGGATGTGCAGAAACCCTCATCCCATCAAAGTATGAACTCTGAAGGAAGGGAATCAAAATCCTGGACCGGAAGGATCTGTATAACTATGCTGCTTGGAATTTAGAAAAAGCAATATTTCTAAGCACAAGTAAGGGATCCCCAAGCTGTTTAGCCCTAAAGGACATATAGATCCTGCACGTTACAGCAACTTCTATTATTTTTTGAAACCTAAGACTGTAACTCATTTGTGTGTGTATTTTTATCTGCTTTAACATTAAACATAACTCTCATATCTTTTTTTCCTAGTTAATAAACATTTAGTTAGCTTATTATAGGATTGGCTACAAGTGTTGTCTTTGGTGAGAGATCTAGGGTACAATTGACTTTTGATAAGTGACTGGACTTTTGGGACTGGGAGTAACCTGAATATCATTGTCATTTGTGGTGTAAGGGATCATCTATGACAAAGCCACACTTGCCTGAGTGTCAAGATAGACTCAAATGTCCAAAAGGACTGTCTATGACTCCATGTTAAGGCTGGTAAGTGCTTGAGGAATTCACACTTTATAGTTGGTTGATGAAATCTAATTATAAAATACCCAACTAGTTTGAGATTTGTGCCCTGATTTGTAACAGTCTGCCCTGAGGTTGGCACCTCCATTCATGATCCACTCCAGACAGCTTGGTAATGAGGCTCCATTAATAATATCTGTAATAATACTTGTATCTCTCAGATTCTGGAATTATCAGAGACAATTCTCAATGCAGAGCAAAATCTTAGCAAATGTAAAATGTCCATAATTAACCATAAATAAAGGTAACATCTATGATATGTGAACTCTTGGACTATTACTTAAAATCTATAAGTATTTCCCGTTTAGTGAATCTTATATCTAAGAAATTTCACAGGATGGTACAAATGAATCACTGGTATCTGAAAGTTCCAATTTGCAAGATACTGAAAGAGAAGTGCACATTTACTTGGATTTCAAATAACAGAAATACAGAATGATTTTGACCCTGAGCCTAATCACATGTACAAAACCAGACAGGTCAGGATAATTGAACACTAAGAATGTAAGGCAAAGACTTTCTGTTCTTTAGCCATAGTTTGAAAGTATTATTGAAAATAAACTCAGTTATTATAGAGCACTTGGTGCAAGCCACATGTAAAATAGATATCTTACATAAGTGTTAAGACCTTTTATAACATGATTTTTAACATATACATAGAAGTTATAGTTTGAAATCTTTGGCCAGAATGAAGTATTCCTGGGAGAGGGCTGTACACAAACCACTATAAAGGAAAAGTTTGTAATTAGAATTAAGCCAAAACCCCAAATGGATACCATTTCCTTATTTCCAGTCTCCTCAAACTTTTGAAAATTTGATTTGAATCTATTCATTTTCAGTAGTTTTTGTTCATTCTTTAATTATATTTGAAGCACTCAGTTCAGGGTTCATGATCCCATAACCACTCATCTCCTAGCCTGCTCTCTGGAGTCCATCAGCCTACTTGGTGATGGATTCAGGGAGAGAAAACTGGTTGATTTTACGCTCTTCCACCTTGTAACAGGGTTCAGTCACTGCTGTGGGCCTCCTAGTGGCTACATCTGGGGATTAGCTCTTGCTCAGTCACACCCTTCTATTGTTCACTCACCCCATTGCCTTTCTCGCTCTCCAGGACTTGAGGTGCTCTGTCTTCATGACTCATCCCTTCAGCCAGGTCAGTATAATCCTCTTCTTCTGAGATAACAAAGGCCTACTTCCCAAATGATCTATCCTCAGCCTCAGACAGTCTTCCAATCCACTTCCCAGTCTGTGTCACTTTCCCCGTTAGCTATCAAGGGGGCCTGGTCCCACCCACTACTCTGGGTTCCAGCGCAGGAACCCTATGCCCAGCAACCACAGTTGCTAAAGATCCAACCCTGTTGCTTTTCAGCCTGGGCTCTTTCCCCCTCTCTTCTCTACCTTCTGGCCCAGCTCTGGGTTTACCTGAGGCTTTCTCTACTACCTTTGACTACTTCACACATCTCAGCTTCTTGCCAGAGTCTATAGTCCACAGCAGGATCCCAGGGCCTATTCCCCGCTAGAACAACTCCTTGTAGCTAACCAACTCCCCTCCTCTATAGGAAGTGACTACAGTGGCTCCTCTCTGCACCCCCTTCTTTTTCTTCCCTTTTTTATGGTGTAGCAGACTTGACTAAATAGTCTATAGCGTCCATGAACTATAATTTCTCAATACGTAGTGGTTTATTATCCGCTTGCTCTGCTGTGTGTCTTTTAGGTAATGAAACAATGTATTTTTAATAATGCTCAAATTTCCTGATGTTTTCCCTGTATTTTTTTTAACCTTACAATTTTTGAATGTTCTAAAAAGCTTTTCTCTTGCTTTATCAAAGCCCTTAAATACACATAAAATGTGATCAACTGTTTTTTTCCATCTTATAGCGTGCACATAGTCCATGCTTGTGTCTATTTATTTGAAAACTATTTTTGTTTAAGCCACAATGGCCAGTTAGTAACTTTAAATAAAAGGACTTAAATAGTCCTATCCAGCCCCTGAATTTTTTTATAATCTTTAACTCTAGGTCAAAATTCAAAAAAGTCTTCTTTCTCTTTTTTTTTCATTAATCTAAATTTGTTGCCATTCCTTTTTTAAATTTTTCAATACTAAGCTTCCATTTCTTTCAGCATTTTTAGGTGCTTTGTCTGCCATTTCATTTCCTATTATCCCAGTATGTGATAGGATCCACCCTAATGCTACATAGATCCCCATCTGTACTAACTCTGTTATTAGAAATATAATTTCATTGATTAAATCACTTCTGCATATTGAGACACCCTTTTTAATCACCATAAGGCCTGAGATTGAATCTGAAAAAATGACTGCTGCTGCTGCTGGGCATACATCCCAGATCCAATTTAACTCTATCATTGTTGCAACTAGTTTGGCTGGTATATAATAATCAAATATTCTTCTGGATCAGGAGTTCCCAAACTTGGTTCATGGCTTGTTCAGAGAAAGTCCCTGGCAGGCTGCAAGATGCTTTCTTTACCTGAGCATCCGAAGGTGGGGCCGTTTGCAGCTCCCAGTGTCCGCAGTTTGCCATTCCCAGCCAATGGGAGTTGAGGGAACTGCCGATCTAGGATTCCGTCAGCCAGCCCCGCACAGCCTGCTGTCGGTCTGGGGTTCTGGCCATTGGACCCTTGGCAGCCGGGGTCCTGGCCGCCGGCCCGGCTCAGCCCCACTGCCAGCCTACAGTGAGCATGACCAAGAGCCACCGGGGGGGGGGAGGTGCGCAAGTGGGGCAATTTGCCCCAGGTCCCCCAGGGTCCCCCATGAGAATATAGTATTCTATAGTATTGCAGGTTTTTTTAAAGACCAAATGTTGGATGAATGTGATCAAAACACAGGACCATTTGCTGCCATGCTTTGTGCTGCTGGCTTGGTGTGGTAAAGTATCCTACCATGGAGGATGAAATAAGGCAGCCTTCCCCAGAAACCTTCTCCAAAGGCTTTCAGGGTGTCCCCCAGGAGAGCTTCATGGAGATGTCCCTGGAGGATTCCCACTCCATCCCCAGATATGTTAACAGACTTTCCCAGTAGCTGAACTGGCCACGAATGCATCCCAATTGCTCAGGGCAAATCAAACATTAAACACAAATGTTTTTAACCCCTGCAGTGTATTTACAAATGTGCACTCACCAGAGGTGCCTTCTTCAGCTTCAGGGTCCGGGAACAATTCGACTTTGGAGGGTATTCGATCCAGGGTGAGGAAAAGGTCCTGACTGCTGGGGAGAACAGATTTTCCACTTGCCTGCTGCACATTCTCCTCCTCCTCCTCTTCCTCATCCACAGAATCCTCCTCTGTGTTGAGTGAGGCAAGGCTGCCACCTTACCTCCATGGACAGTGGTGGGGTAGTGGTAGGGTCCCCCCCTAGAATGGCATGCAGCTGATCATAGAAGTGGCATGTCTGGGACTCTGACCTGGAGCTACCATTTGCCTCCTTTGTCTTTGGGTAGGCTTGCCTGAGCTCCTTAATTTTCACTCGGCACTGCTGTGTGTCCCTGGTGTAGCTTCTGTCCACCATGCCCTGTGCGATTTTGGCATATATATCAGCATTTCTTCTGCGGATCAGAGTTCCACCTCTACAGATTCTTCTCCCCTTATAGCAATCAGATTCAGTGTCTCCAATTTGCTCCATGCTGGAGCTTGTTTGCGATTCTGGGACTGCTTGGTCACCTCTTCTGCTGAGCTCTCCACGCTGACCAAACCGGAAATGAAATTCAAAAGTTCCTGGTGCTTTTCCTGTGTGTCTGGCTAGTGCATCGGAATTGAAAGTGCTGTCCAGAGCGGTCACATTGGAGCACTCTGGGATAGCTCCCAGAGGCTAATACCATCAAATTGCACAGCACTGTGTCTACAGTACCCCAAATTTGACCCAGAAAGGTCAATTTTAGTGCTACTTCCCTCGTCGGGGAGGAGTACAGCAGTCTATTTTAAGAGCCCTTAAGATCAATGGAATGGGGTTGGTTGTGTAGATGCATTCCTTATAAAATCAAACTAAAGCAGATAAATTCAACCTAACCTAATATATTAAGTTACATATTTTATCTTTACCTAGTCAGTATTCTTGCTGATTCAATAGCTTTCTCAAGTTCTTGCATATAAAACTATTTTTTCAGTGTAGTACCTTCATGTTTATCACAACCACATGATAGATTATGATATTCTTCAATAAATTGTCTTTTAAGCTGGAGGAAAACTTCACTTTGGTTTTCATCAATACTCACTTCTTGGAATGTTTCTCATAAAATGTCTGTTTTCTCATTATCAGAACTTGAAATTATGTTGCCAGTCCCAGTAAGACCTAGGATGTGGCTACTTTCATCTGAATTTGATTCGTTCTTCTAATTTGCCAGTATATTTCTGATGTCTTGGTATCTTTGTTTATCCATTCACACTACTTCCTCCAACTCTTTCTTTGACGTTTTTTATAATTCTTTTCCTTTCTTCTTCTATAATTCATTAGATCTTTACTAGTCATTGTGTATTTTTAATGTTTATTGGCTTTTTTATTTCTTTAACTGCCATTTTGCACTCCTCATTCCAACATCAAGGTGCGTTTTTAGTTTTGGGATACTTGAGTGTACTATATATGACTACAGTAGCTGCTGCTATCACTGCTCTACAGCCAAAATGCTTCTGAAATAAATGTAGTCAAACTTTACTAATTCTGGGTCACTGAGAACGAAAATAAGAGCTTCCCCCGGTACTTAGTTGGAACCACCAACCGTTTGTGCGGTTGCCATTCTTCGTGCTGTCCACCAGAAAGAATTTCCTTGTATAAAAGTCCTTGGTCTATAACAAACCGGGATCGGTTAGAAGAGCTGAGAGGCGGTGGGGTGCTCCGTGCCGCCACCCAAGCTTTCTGAAGGCTGTCATCTGCTTCCTGCTCAGTCTGGAACTGTTCCCTTGAGGCTGGGGACACCAGTTCTTCCTCAAACTGTGGACTTTGGCTTGGTTTCCTCTGGAAGCGGGTGCGTGATGGGTTTGTTTTCCCAAAATTTTGGGGGCCTTGGTTTACCGCTCTCGCTGTGCACCTGGTGGTATTGCAGCTCTGGCGGAGCCTCTTCGTGATGTTGTCTTGTTGCTCTGCCAGTCAGGCTCGCTGCCCCCCTCTGGCGTTGGGGCTTGAGGACTTGTGGTTGCAATTGCTGGTGCTGGTGCTGGTTGCTGTTCCAAGTGCCGGGCCTGTGACTGGAGGTGCTGTGATGCGTTCAGCGTTGGCATCGGATCGGGATCCACTACCTCAGGTCTGGGCTCTGGGTAACACAGACGGGATCCCTGTGGCACTGGCTCAGAACAGGAATGCGGTCTGGAAACTTGCCAAGTTGCTGCGGTAACCCATTCCCAGTCTCTTGGCCCTCTTCACCTGGTGGCCAAGTCGGTCCCCCAGTAGATGGATGGAATAATTCATAGACTGCAAAATCCACATTCCTGACCGCCTTTGTACTGGAACAGGTGATGGCTCTAGTCATAGCTGTTGGGCTCCAGACTACAAGCAGTGGATATCCCGGCCAGGTGATGTTAGGGTTTCCATGTGTCCATGACCGTCAAAGATCTTTGTCCCATTCTTCTCATGGAAGAGTATTTGTAGCCTGCAACAAAAAAAAAAAAAAAAAAAAAAACAAAAAAAAGAAAAAAAAAAAAAAAAAAAAAAAAAACACAAAAAAAAAAAAAAAAAACCAAAAAAAAAAAAAAAAAAAAAAAAAAAAAAAAAAAAAAACAAAAAAAAAAAAAAAAAAAAAAAAAACAAAATCATCGAGGGGTGTTGATGGCAGCCCTCACATCGTTCACACCAGCATGAGTGGGACTGTTGCATTTGATTCCATCGAAGAACGAGTCTTTAAAGCTGTTTGCTGCATAATGACAACATTTTGCATCGATTCCAGTTTGGTCATGCCAGTCCATATGGAAGGAAACCTATGACAACATGGAACAACTTTTGAGCTGCATAAAACTATGACCAAATCAGGAGCTTTGTTGGCGACTTGAAGGTGTTGCTGTCTTGCATTGGTCTGCAGACTGGATACACAAAGTACTGCTGGTTTTCTCTGCGAATGGGAGAGTCGTGCAAGAGATTCCCGACTACATCAAGAAAGATTGGCCACTCTTGAACAGTCATTGGAGCCTGGGAGGAGATGCTCAGCATCCACCACTGTTGAATCAAGGAAGTTTTGTTACCACAGCCTCCACATCAAGCGGGGTCTTCTGATGAAGAACTTTGTGAAGGCCCATTGACAAAACACAAGCCAGCTTTCAAGTACCTCTGCGGACAATTTCTTAAGTGAGCTACAGATAAAGGAAGGTGTCTTTGTTGTCCTCAGATTTTGACCTTCTGTCGAGATGATGCATTTTGACCATCCAACTGCGTGGCAAGAAAGGATTGGCCATGGAAGCCTTCCAGTCGATTGCAATAAATTGTTCTCGGAAACAACAGCAGCACAACTACAGGTTGTTGCTGGAAAAACCTCCTCAAGAGCATACAAAAGCCTTGGTTGAACATGTTCACTAAAGATACATTTTGGTGCACTCTCGTCTAGATTTTTTTCCGCCGAAACTGCGGAGCAGTGAGCGACGAGCACGGCAAGCATTCACCAGGAACTTCAACAATGTGAGAAATGCTATCAGAGCAAAGGAGCCCATCAATGCTTGAGACTATTGCTGGACAGTGACAAGAGATGGCTCTCATATGAATACAGAGACAAGCCCAAGAAGCGCCGAGAGACACTGATAGGACTAAACTATGACATAAAAGTTTTTGCCTTTGTTCATAAATAAATCTTTATTTATATAATCCTTTTGCCTGATGTTTTAAAAGTGTTTGCATAAACAGGACAGTGGTGAAATATTATCATGTAAAGCCAACCATTAAACACGATGAAAGACCTAGGTTTAATTTATGATTAAAACTCTACTATCTACACAATATACATAGACATAAAATGTAAAAACTTAAATATCTTAGAAACAGTAGCCAATCAGTTGTTTTAATTGACATATTTGAATTCAGCACATCAAAATACATAATAAATACCACATTTTATCTCTGAAGCAGACGACTTCTCAAAAATTGTAGACCAGTGTATTAATCCTTTTATTATATTATAACTGAAATTCTCAATATCATCACTCACACAATGACTATTTACAAATTCAGTACATTTACTTGTAAATAGCCCCCAGGTAACATTCTTAAAATTCCAAGTGGGTAATTTTCTATTACTTTCAACCTTCCCTTTCCCTTGAAAAGTAATAAGAATAAGGAACTGATCACTCTCCATTTCTTCTTCCTTATATATTTCCCAGTTTCATTTTCTTGCAGTATCTGCTGTTATAATTAATAACATAAGAATGGCCATACTGAGTCAGATCAAAGATCCATCTAGCTCAGTATCCTGTCTTCTGACAGGGGGCAATGCCAGATAGTTCAAAGGAATTTAACAGAACAGGTAATCGTCAAGTGATCCATCCCCTGTCACCCATTCCCAGCTTCTGGCAAACAGAGACTGGAAACAACATCCCTGCCCATCCTGGCTAATAGCCATTGATGGATCTACATGAATTTATCTAGTTCTTTTTTGAACCCTGTTATAGCCTGGGCCTTTATAACATCCTCTGGCAGAGATCCACAGGTTCACTACGCATTGTGTGAAGAAATAATTCACTGAAGCAGGAAAACTACTGCTGCATTAAATCTTGTTGAGGTGACATCATTTAAAACTACTAGATTGTTATAATCAATGAACTTCTAAATATGCACCATTTTTATCAGTTGTCTTACCTCCCCACAATTTATGATGACTATTTAGGTCACCACATATGGTTTATGGTCTTTTAGCATTATTCACTATTGCTTGTAATGCCAAAGTTTCTAATTTCTCACATGGGTTGTACATATTGTAAACCCTTTAAGAAATATTACTCTTCTGCATTGGGATCTCAACATCATTATATTCTCGGCTTGCTTCTTTATTCTCTACTGCTATGTCATTTAATCTACCCCTTACGAAAGTATGAATGCCTCTGCTTCTTCTTTGTTTTCAGCCTTGTCTAAGGGCAATATACCATGGAATTTTAAAAGCAAGGTTTTTAACCAATCATATTTCCTGGATACATCTGACACCTAGTTTAGTTTTCATTTCTCGGATATTTTCTTCTAGCTCTTGACCATGTGCTATCAGGCTGTGTGCATTCAACACAAGATTGAGACCCCCACACTAGTCATATTTTACCATTAACTTCATTCAAAATTCTATGAATATGGTTCATTGACAAGTTGCTAATATACCACTCTTTTTCTGCTGCCCTTGTTATAATTTTCATTTATTCTTGATTTCTGCTGAGTTAGCCACATCCAATTTTTTCACTTCTATCATAAATCCAATTAATCTTTTTTCCTTACTAATATATCATTCTTTATTCCTTTTGCAGTGTTTATCATATTCTTTCTAGAATGGGACTTTGTCTGCTTTGGACTTTTTCCTGTTCTGATTATTTCTTCCTTCTCCACCTGATGCTTTGAGTTGCCGTACATCTTCCGCATAAGATATGTAATTAACCATTTTTATCTTTTGTATCTCTTTAGCTTGCCTTGCCATGATACATCCTTTGTATGCTAGACTGTGATTACCAGCAAATTTACTACATTTGATTTCTGTCCTTTCTGTACAATTTTAATAAGAATGTTCTCCTGCACATTTAACATATCTTGTTTTTCCTTCAAAAACAGCTGCTACGTGCCTATACCATTGGCCCTTATAACACCTTAAGGAAAAAGAGATGTATGGAATGGTTCTGAATATCTCAAGCCTTAGCGTTACTTGCTCAGGTAGACTCCCTCCCTTAAATGGAATCGGTATAGCTTTTATGGCTCGATTTCTTCTCCTAGTTTGCTTAACTAGTCACTTACTAACACTTAACTGAAAGCACAGTTGGTCAGCTCTAATGGCACTCCATATATTACAGGCCAGCATTAGGACTGGGTGACTTCCCAGTACACTGTAGTCAGACAGCTGGGGGCTCTGTCAAGATGCTCTGGCTGCCCCTTGCTGCCTGTGGGATGCAGCCTTGTGTGGTAGGAATGCCCACCTCCCTGCTCCTGAGTGGAGGCCCCCTGATTGCCACCCCACCTAGTTTCTCATCCTAGCTCCTAGTCCTGCCTCCACACTGTGTGAGCTGGCGGCTCTTCCCCCTGCGCACTCTGGGACTGCCCAAGCCCAGACTGTTCCTCCGCCCAGGGGCAGCCTGAAGAAAAGCAAAGCTGCCCAGTGGAAGGTGAGTTGGAGCTGGAAGTTACTAGCCTCTTCCAGGTAGGGAAGGAAAGGGAGCTGAAACTGAAAGGGAAAGAAACAAGCTTGTCTTTGGGGGGGTCCTGACCCCATACCCCAGCTCCCAGAGGGCTCCTCCCTGTTCCCCCTGGTCCCGCCCTGTGACTATCCAGCTCCCGGTAGGCCCCTCCCTCTGCCTTCCAGGTCCAAGCTTCCCAGTTCTTAAGGGACCCCCATTCTGCCCAGTTTTCAGGGTGTCCCCCAAGTCTTTGATGTCCAGCTTCAGCATGCCACACCCTGACCCCCCAGTTTCCTGTGCTCCCCAGTTCTCAGGGGCTCCCCCTTTTTCTATCTCATCCCAAAGGGAGGTGTCAGTGCAGGAGGTTAGGAATATGTCAGGAGTGAATCTTCCACCACCACAACTCACCCTAGCTACCATCAATGTGCTGGAACATTTGCATTTTGATCTCCTCCCCAGACCCCTTAACACACCTTTCCTGCAACTGGGAAGGGGCACTTGAATATTGGGGATGCTCTGCATTGGGATGCAGGAAGAGAGCAGCCCTCCTGCAGGCCCCGTGTAACTGCCTCCACTCCTGCATCCCCACACCAGTGAGACTGTATCTGGACTCCTGTGGTTCCCTCTGCTCTCTTTGGGGATCTCAGGTCATCAGGTCATCACATCCTGCTGGTGCCCTCCTGTCGCTGCTGACCCATTGTGAGGAACCCAAGGAGGCAGTGAGGGCTGGGGCAATGAGATGATATATAGGGAGGCAGCAGGGACCAGGGGCACCAAAATACAAGTTTGCCCAGGGCACTATCTTCCCTACGGCCAGCCTGGAAACTTACATTAACTTTTCCTAGCATTTTTGCTGTTAGAAGTTTATCAGCTTCCTCTTTGTTTTTTTATTCAACTAAATTATCACTATCTTACAGCCTTCTAGCTCTTACAATATCCCCTATGCTTTTTTAATCCAGTCAGCTACTTTCACAGAGTTAACATCACCTACTCTTATTTTTTTCACTAGGATTTTACAGTTATAATATTTTGGTTTATTTCCTTCCACAGCTTTGCTTTTTTATTTAATGAATTTATTTATAGAGTTTTCAGAGTGATTTCATTTGGGAATCGTACATCTCCCACCTGCCCAGCCTCTTTCTGCTTTCACCTTGATGGCTTTATACAAGCTCAGCCTACCCTGCCAGCTGGGATTCATCATCAGTTGGGCCTTATCAGTCCATAGCTCTCCTCCACGTGCAGTCTATAAAGTTAATTCACCTATTTTACCTGTTCCATCCTTGTGTGGGGTGGCCCATCCCAAACCTTCTGTAGTATTATGGAGATGCAGCTGACACCTCCATTTGCCTCTTTTTTGAGGAGCAACTCTACTGGACCACTTCTTCTCTGACAATCCCAAGAAACTCATCTGGGCATCCTCTACCGTCAGTTCCTATTACACCAACATGAGTATCAAACTGATTGTTCCTTCTGTTTCCAAGTTATATTCCAAGGACCTAAGAGAGCCTCAGAAGTGTTTTGGGGGCCCAGTTAATCAGTGAACTATGGCTAGGGGCTTGCTGTTCCCATATCCAGGAAGTTGTAGAATATTTTTCCTGGAAGTGGATAGAGTGGAGGGAGCTGGTACATACTGGGGGCTTCCTGAATAGTTTAACTGGAAAGAGAACATCAGAACCCTCTGAAGATGTCAAGAAGGAGAGGAGGGCAAAAGAAATGCCACCTTTTCCAAAAACAAAACCATGTAATTAGGCATGTGTGGGGATTGAAGCCCTGAGGAGGTTGAGAAGTTGAGTCCCAGTGTACATATAGGAATAGTCCCAGAAATGAGAGAGAGGGAATGTCCAGGACAGAGAGAGATGAGAGTGGTCTTACAGGTGGAGTGGGTAGTGGAATAGTAAGAAACTTGTATGTCTCCAGAAGAGCCAGGAGGAGAGTGAAAGAGAAACACTGCACCCTAAGGTCAGCAGCAGGAGGGCTTTAGAAGTCTTGTTAATGAGAAGACTACTGTGAAAGTGTGGAGGGCAACTGTGGCTAATATGAAGCTCCATCATCTTAATAGCTTGCATAATTGTTAAAATATTATTTTGTGGGGGGGTTGTGTGCTATTTGCTATGTTAGTAGAGAGATTCTGCATGGTCTAATTTGTATCTAGCAGCGTAGATGGTGTAGCCCTTATATGTGCTTCTGCGGTGTCAATACTGGTTTATTGTGTTTTAATATTTTACATGTTCTCAGGAGGGTCAAATGAAACTGGTCACAACTACAGCAGGTCTCACAATCACATATCATTATACGCAATTTCTAAAACACCCCTAGAAATAAAGATTTTTAAGCAGTGAGTCAAGACACAGTCTTCTGCTTTTTGTTGTTGTCTTGTTTTGGTTTTTTTTCTCAATAATATCATCCTTAGATTAAAAAAATATATAATAATGAGTTAGGAATGATTAATATCTTGGAGGAGATTGTTATAAGGCCAGTTAAGAAAATGGAGCTGGAAATGAGATGAAAAATATTCATGATCTGTAATGATTTTTATAAGTGTTACTAGGTAAGAAAGCACTAAATCAGCCAACTGTTTTTACAAATACCTATTAACCTTTTGTCCCTCAAAACATGCTATTAAAGAAAGAATGTAATCATGGAGAGAGAAGCAATGTACTGTTAGGGATCAGAAATAGGCTGAGACAAGAAATAAAGTCTAGGAGTAAATGATCAGTTTCCAACATGGCAAAGGCTAACAGTCATCCGCCCCAAGTTTCTGTACTAGGACTCATGTTGTTTAATATACTTAATGATCTGGAAAATGGGATGAGCACTTAGGTAGTAAAATTTGCTGATTATGCAGAAATATGTAGATTAGTCAAGACTGAAGCATCTGTGGAACTTAACAAAACAACTGGCAACACAGTGGCTACTCAATCACTTTATAGGTTCTTAAATCAATCAAGACAGCTCAGAAAAGAGATTTGTGGCTCATTGTATGTCAGTGGTCAAAAACTCAGAAACTCATTGATTTGTGAGCAAAAAGAGTCTGCTTAGAGGTTTAAAAAAATATAGTATTGTCCCTGCAATCTATTGAAAGCATGTGTAAATTATATATTATTATGTATTACACATACTCAGAGTGACTTTGAATTTTCATGATAATTTTCTACGGGCCACTCAGAAGATTTCACCTGAGCCAAATGTAATAAATTGCAATGTCATATGATAAAGTAATTTATCATTCATTTGTGACTGCCTCATTTGCCCTCCACTTGCTAATCCATCTCCCCTGGTGATACTTCCAATACTACAAGTTCCTATCTATCTATCTATCTATCTATCATCTATCTATCTATCCAGGTGAGTGGCTCTCTCAGAAATGTTATTTTATATTTATTTATATTATGAGAAACACCAATAATTTTCTGGGGTAAACAGTTCTGTATATTAGGAACGCATTTGTTGACAACCACACAGGGGCCATTCTGGTAGCAGGGAATTGCCGTACATAAGTGGAACTGCGTGTATGTTGGCTTCCAGTGGGTAAACTCCTCATGCTGTGGGGCAAAATTTGGAGGCATACAGTTCCTCCATCTCTACATACCAGACAATGATTCCCCTGGGGAATACTGCAAGTATGGGATACCCATCTTTAATACTGATTTGTACACTGAAGCAATGTAAATTATTATTCATTATAACATTTATTATGTATTATGTGTATTACAGTTGCCCTCAGTGGCCTCATCTGAGATGAGGGCTCCATTAAACTAAGTGCTATACATACCTCATCATAAAAAACAGTCTCTGCCCCCAAAATCCTACAAGTATTATCATGCCCATGTTACAGATGAGGAATGAGGAACAGAGAAAATAAATGATTTACTCCAGGTCACACAGGCTGGGAATTGACCCCAACCCACTCCATAAACCCATCCATCCTCTCTAAATGATCTCATTCATATAAGAATCTATCCCGATATGAGGAGAAAGGAGGAAGAAAATGAAAAAGTATTTGTGTGTTACTCATGGGGGTTAACAGTCAAAACCATTTTGTCACATAACCTTATCACCTCACACTCCTCAATACCCACCAACAATAAATACCCTTCTCGCTGTTCAAAAGTCATTTTGAACAAATCTTTTTTCCCTGGGTCTCAAAGATCATCCAACTTGGCCATTTCATCTTCTAAGAAGAACCAAATTCCAAGGGCTCACTATTGATACCATTTCACCAGGTGCCCCAGAGTTTAACACTCATGGCATTGCAGCGGATTACAAGTGCTGCAATGAGTAATGTGGAAAATGTTATCTCTGAGACAGCTGAGTCCCAGTCATTTTAGGAGCTCTGAACATTTTTTCATAAGTAGATTGGTTGGGAATGATAACATCCACATTAGCTGCACTGTGTTGATTATCTTACATTATGTTGTACAGTGTCTGTATCTCCTAGTGATAATTCCTAAAGCATTGCATGCCTCCGACAAAGTGGGTATTCATCTATGAAAGCTCATGCTCCAAAACGTCTGTTAATCTATAAGGTGCCACAGGACTCTTTGCTGCTTTTCCTAAAACATTGTAGTTTCATATACTTTGAGATTTAAAAAATCATATAAATATATTTCCAGTATTCAAATAAAAAACAAAAACAACTTATCTTCTTCTGGTAAATAAAATGAGCTAGAAATGTGCAGACTTGCTAGTATGTCTTAGAGTAAACAAAAATTGTTAACAGTATTTTTCTTTTTCTCTAATATTATATTGTATTAGCTGGGAGTGGGGGAAACTGTAGACAAGAAAAGCAGAGCTGAAGTAAATTTCTGAGGGCAGAAAATGAAGATCACTGTTCGCTCCATGTAAACAAGTCTTTAAAACCAGTGGCATCTCATATACACTGTTTTGTTGTTGCTGTTGGGTTTTTTTTGTGCACGGGAGGGTTTTATTAATATTGTTCCTCTGAAACTTCTGCAATTCTGATTTATATGAGGCTAGGCAGGAAACAATCTTTTCAATGGCATTAGTTTTGACATGCACTTATCTGCATGACAAGCTTTAATAAATCTTCAGTTTCCTAAGATATTTGTTTACTCTAAGCATTATTTGCAGAAATAAAGTAAATAACACACACAATGAAGTTAGACCACCCACACAAAAATCTAACCTTTGAGAGGCAATAGAGGAAAAAATGGTCACTTGGCAGAAAGTCCTAGCAGGGTAAAGATGCCAGCATTTACAGCTGAATCCAAATGTTCAACAGATGGTAAAGTGAGTAAGGTACAGCTGGAACTATAGCATTATGTGGGGGAAAAAAAGTACCCGATAGAGAGTGGAAGTTGAAATGCAAAAGAAGAATATTAACAAGGTATCCTGGAATAATAGTGAAACAAGGTCAGTCGAAGTCATATTATTACAGTTTGTAGCTGCGGAAGATAATAGGACCCTGCTGGACTAATTTTGGCTGTAATTTATGACATGACCTTTGGGTACAAATTCTGACATTATAATGCAAGACATTTCTTTGCTATAAGTCGGATTCATTCTGCAGCAAATTGTCTCAAAATTGTGTTTGCATGAATATGTATTTCCCATTCCTACATTCATACAAAACCCAAGACACCAAAACATGCACTATTTTCATTCACTTGATCTTTGAAGCTGATGCATGTAAAATTAGATTCATATTTAAAAAAATATGATTTCCTGCAGATTTTATATTTATCAACAAGGAGTAGTAACTTGAAATTATAAATAGAGTTGAAACAAGTTGTTTCCCAGAGATTAATGCTGCCGGACCATGTTTTTCCGCCAATCCATTCAGTCTTCAGATAGGAGGCCTTGCTGAAATAATGTTGCATCTTAAACGTTTAGATCTTAGGTGTACTTTAGAAACCACTGACTGGATATTCTACACTGCTTACTCAGAGGAAAAGGAACAAAATCCCATGGAAGTGGCAGAGTTTGTAGGGAAGGGCAGGGAGGGAAGTAGATCCCTATGGCATACTACCTCCTCTGATCCTTCAAGAGTTCCCTACAATCTTGCAATATTACACACCAGGCATAGGGATTGTGCAGGGGCGTGAAACAGGGATGTTTGGATGGAGAGGGTGTGGATCAGGGACTAGTCATTCTACATAAAATCAACAAGAGTCCTGTGGCACCTTATAGACTAACAGAAGTATTGGAGCATGAGCTTTAGTGGGAGAATATCCACTTCGAAAGCTCATGCTCCAATACGTCTGTTAGTCTATAAGGTGCCACAGGACTCTTTGCTGCTTTTACAGATCCAGACTAGCACGGCTACCCTTCTGATACTCTACATAAAATGCTTCCATTTCAGCTGGGCCAAAAATCCCCAGGAGATGTTAATGTTGAGTGACCAGTAACTCCTCCATTATGGCACTATATTTCCAGAGCAGGGGTAGCTTTGAGAAGCCAGAAAGCCAATGACAATTTGAATGGGAGCTGGTCATGTTGTCTGTGAAGAAGAGATGCAGTAATCTTCATGGAGGTGCTTCATCTTGGTCAATCACAGCAGAAATCAGTGGAGTTTGGGACTGTTTCCCCCTTGGATCATTACATTAGATAATTAAGCTTGCCTGAAGGAGGGGACAATAAAATGGAAGCACTTGGCCAGATCCCGGTGTAAATTAGTATAGTGCTATTGGAGCTATACTGATTTACACCAACTAAATATCTGACCCACAGATACAAATTCCCACAATTTCTTGTTATTTAAAGTGTTGTAGCTGTGCTGATCTTACATTTTTAGAGAGACAAGGCGTGTGAGATAATATCTTTAATTCTACCAAATTCTGTTGGTGAAAGAGAAAAACTTTCAAGCATACACAAATCTCTTCTTCAGGTCTTGGAAAAGTACTCAGAGGGGCACAGCTAAATACAAGGTAGAACTGGTTTTTTAGCATAAGGAGTGTACATATTGTAAGATATCATTCCAGGTGAAGAGGGCACTTCTGAAATCATAGGACAATCGTAGGGTTATTAGCTTACAGATTGCTGTAATGAGCCATACATCCTGTGTCTTTACTGAGTCCATGATTTTTAGTGTCTAACAAAGTTATGAATTTAAGCTCCTAGGCTCATCTTTTGAAAATGTTTTGCAGGTTTCCTTTGAGGTGGAGGTCTGAGAGGTCAGATATGGAGTGATTGTTTTGCGAAAAGTGTTTGCTCATGGGTGATATGGTGTTTTTGTCTTTTTCATTTTTCTGTGTGGGTTCATTTATGTACTCAATGTAGTGTAGTGATTGTCTCATTTCACACACATAGTTGTATATGGGCATTTAGTGCACTGGATGAAGTACACCACACATTGTG
This sequence comes from Chelonoidis abingdonii, assembly GCF_003597395.2. NCBI lineage: Eukaryota > Metazoa > Chordata > Testudines > Testudinidae > Chelonoidis > Chelonoidis abingdonii. The sequence goes on from NC_133769.1 coordinate 297,226,589, forward strand.
ATAGACGTATGTAGGATCCGTGGATCTTGAAAGGTGTTCTGTGGGGTGTATTGATCATTGTAGCAGTGGAGCTACATCTGCAAGGTTTGCTTTTGTTCTGCTACCACTTTGAGTAGGTGGATCCTGGTCTGTGAAGAGCTTATTTCTGATAGTGAGTTTGGAGAGGCTGGGGCTCAGGAAAGATTTCTTTCAAAATGAGATTCCCACAGAGTATGGGTTGTAGTTGTTTAATGGTATCTCATTCCAATTCCAGTATGTGGTAATAGGTGACAACAAAGGATGACTGACAGTGTGGGAGTGGCTTCTATATTGAAGCAGATTCTCTTGGGGGTACTTGTGTGGCCTATACCATGATGTGAACTACTTCAGTAGTGAAATGTGCTTCTTTGGTGAAGGTGGTACAAGTGTGTTAACATGCGTATCCTGGATTTTCTCCTTAGAGCATATTCTGGTATCTGAGTGCTTGGCTGTAAATAATAGATGCCTTGGTATATTTGGAGTGGTTACTGGATCTGTGAAGGTAAATGTGGTGATCTGTAGGTTTCTTGTATACAGTAGTTGGCAGGGTTCTGGTTTTGAAGCTGTTTGTGGTGGTCAGGAAGTTGGTGCTGGTGTAGGAGTGTTCTAGACAGAGGCCTGGTCTACACTATGCGTTTAAACCAAATTTAGCAGCATTAAACCGAATTAACCCTGCACCCGTCCACACAACGAAGCCATTTATATCGATATAAAGGGCTCCTTAAACCGATTTCTGTACTTCTGCCCGACGAGGGGAGTAGCGTTGAAATTGGTATTACCATGTCGGATTAGGGTTAGTGTGGGCGCAATTCGACGGTATTGACCTCTGGGCATTATCCCACAGTGCACATTGATGACGTTCTGGGGAAAGCATAGAACTCAGATACAGTTGGCCAGGTTTGACAGGAAAAGCCCCGCGAACGGGTTGAATTTCATTTTCCTTTTTTGCCCAGCGTGGAGCTCTGATCAGCACAGGTGGCCATGCGAGTCCCAATCCAAAAAGAGCTCCAGCTGGACCCATATGAAGATACTGGATCTGCACGCTGTATGGGGAGACAAATCTGTCTCTATTCTGACTTCCATACATAAGACAATGCCAAAGCATTTGAAAAAATCTCCAGGCTATGATAGACAGAGGCCACAGCAGGGACTCAGCACAGTGCTGTGTGACAAGTGTAACGGAAAGCCAAAGAATCAAATGGATGCTTATGGAGGGAGGGAGGGGGAACTGAGGACTTCAGCTATTCCACAGTCCCCACAGTCTCCAAACAGCATTTGCACTCTTGGCTGAGCTCCCAATGCCTGAAAGGTCAAAAACATTGTCCGGGATAGTTCAGGGTATAGCTCGTCAATTTACCCCCTCTCCCCCCATCATGAAAGAAAAGGGGGAAAAAATCATTTCTCGGCTTTTTTCAATGTCATCGTATGTCTACTGCATGCTGCTGGTAGACGCGGTGCTGTGGCGCTGAACAGCAGCATCTTCTCCCCTTCCTTTCCTGATGGCAGAAAGTGCAAAATGGTGGAAAACCGTCATCATCCCGTGAGTGCTCCTGGCTGGCCTCGGTGAGGTCGGCCGGGGGCGCCTGGGTAAAAATGGAAATGACTCCTGGTCATTCCTGGCAGATGGTACAAAAGGCTTGGTAATCGTCCTCATCATAGCAGCTGGAGGCTGAGCTCCATTAGTGCCCCCCAACCCCCTTTCATGTCTAAAGAAAAGATTCTGTACTGTTTGGACTATCATAGCAGCGGGAGGCTGTGCTTCTCTCTCCCCAACCCTTTAATGTCCTGCCTGGACTATCATAGCAGCTGGAGGCTGCCTCTCCCTCTTTCTCTCGCTAAAAAGTTAATGTTTCTTACTCTTACATTCTTTATTACTTCATCACACAAATGAGGGGACACTGCCACGGTAGCCCAGGAGAGTTGGGGGAGGAGGAAAGCAATGGGTGGGGTTGTTGCAGGGGCACCCCCTAGAATGGCATGCAGCTCATCATTTCTGCGGGATCTCTGGGTCTCTGACACGGAGTGGCTGTGCTCTCTGGTTCTCTAGTACACTTGCCCCATATTCTAGTCAGGACTGACTGTATTTTTAGACAAAACATAAAGGAGGGAATGACCCGGGTAGTCATTCCCATTTTTGTCCATGCACCCCCGGCCGACCTCAGAAAGGCCAACCAGGAGCACCCATGACAGCAGCAGATGGTACAAAAGGATTGATAACCGTCATTGCCAATTTCCAATTGCAAGCGGTGCAAAATGACTGATAACCATCATCCCATCACCAATTTACAATGGCAGACGGTGCAATAGGAATGGTAACCATCTCTGCTACCTTGCAAATGCAAATTAATGCTGCTGTGTAGCACTGCAGTACCGCCTCTGTCAGCAGCATCCAGTACACATATGGTGACAGTGACAAAAGGCAAAACAGGCTCCATGGTTGCCATGCTATGGCATCTGCAGGGCAATCCAGGGGAAAAAGGGCGTGAAATGATTGTCTGCCATTGCTTTCATGGAGGAAGGATTGAGTGACGACATTTATCCAGAATCACCCACGACACTGTTTTTGCACCATCATGAATTGGGATTTCAACCCAGAATTCCAATTGGCGGGGGAGACTGCGGGAACTATGAGATAGCTACAGGATAACTACTCACAGTGCAACGCTCTGGAAATCGACGCTAGCCTCGATACATGGATGCACACCGCCAAATTAATATGCTTCGTGTGGCCGTGTGCACTCGACTTAATACAATCTATTTTAAAAAAAACGGTTTCTGCAAAATAGGAATAATCCCGTAGTGTAGACATACCCAGAGTTTGATACATGGTGACAATTGTTGCAGTTATGGTGGAAATCTATGAGGGAGTTTATGTTCATTTGTCTAGAGAATAAAACTACCATCATTCATTTTGTGGCGCATTTATTCAGAAATTCTTCCTTGAGGTGACCTATGAAGAGGTTAGCATATTGGGGAACCATCCTAGTACCCACAGTTTAGACAAAATGTTGGTTATTGAATATAAAGTTGTTATGGGTGAGGATGAAATGGATGAGTTTGGTGATGTGTTTGGGGTGGATATCTGAGTGTTGTGCATTGTCTTGTAGGTAGCTGAGGAAGGAAGCGATGCTGTCATAGTACAATTTATTGTTAGAGATTATTATTTGCCAAGTGCCAACAATGCACTTAGTACTTTATAAAATACAAATATATAGGGTCAGAATCTGATTTGTATTTTTGCACTCACTCATGTAATCATAAGTGAAAGTAGTCAGATGCAAGAACAAAAGCTTGGCTATGAATTTGGCAGGTGCAATTTGCATGTATCAAGAGGAGACTATCCTTCTGAAAAATGTGACACCGAATGAACGAATGAAAGTGAATTTAACTTTGACTATCAAATGTGCCAGATGTGTGTTGCTTCTTTCAACTGTTGCAGGGCTATTCTTTTTATTATTTCTGTTACAGTAATGCCTTGAGGCCACCATCAAGGATCAGGGCCCCATTGTGCTGGGCATGGTATAACCATTCAGTAAAGAGGCAGACTCTTTCCTTAAAAGATCTCTGTCCACCTTAAAGAGAATATGAAATATGTGGATGAAGAAAGCAAATGGGTGTGAGGAGAATAATAATTACAGCAAGTGCAGGAGCGGCGCGAGGGTTTTTGGTGCCCTAGGCGCAGGGCCGGCTCATCGGTCCCGCGGCTCCGATGGACCTGCTGCAGGTGTGCCTGCAGATGCTCCACCGGAGCCGCAGGACCAGCGGACCGTCCGCAGGCATGCCTGCGGGAGGTCCACCGGGGCAGTCTGCCACCCTCCCAAATCCTGGCGCCCCAGGCGACCACCTAAGTCGCCTAAATGGAAGCGCTGCCCTGAGCAAGTGGACAATTACCTAGCACAGAATAATAGCAATATAAAGAAGACCTTTTGTTGCACTATTATTTTAGGAAAAGCACTTGGCCATCATTTGTGGATATCTATGTTCTGAAATCCTTTTGAATTCTACAGAGGATGTGGTCTGTGACAAAAGACTGTTTGAACAACTAACAACAAACCAAAAAATCATTGTTCTTAAATTGAAAATGCACATTTGGATTGCCAGTCTAATGTGAGATTCTCAGATATGATTGAAGAGGATTAATATATGGTCCCATTTGTCCTGTCCTTCACAGAGCTTGTGTGTTTATTTTAAAATACTAACTTCTAGTTGTTGTATAGCTGTTATGTTGCACTTAGGTCCACTTTGAATGATTTTGATAAGCATCCACATTTTGGCAGGCTTATTCAGCTGCAACTCCAAATCTCTTTAAAGTTTTCCAACTACATCTTTAAGTAGAATGCCTTTCAGTTGTATATGTTTATGGGCAATTAATGACAATGCAAACACAAGGAAGATATTAGGTTTGTTTTGTTTTGTTAGGGGGAGAGGTTGTTTTTCTATTTGATTTGAATTCTATTGAATACATTTAAACATAAGGCTAAAGGATATTTGGTTGCTGTTGGGATTTTTGTTTTGTTACTTTTTTTTTTTACTCTAAAGTTAACATTCTTACATTGTAAATATATGTTGTTATGTTTAGCATTTAAAGAAAGGCTTTGGTACTGCCTTATGGTGGTTTTACAAGTGCCCTCCTGCATTATTCTGTCTCAAGTCACTTTCATGAATACTATATTAATTCATATTTTTAATTACAAAAGCAAAGAAAATTGAATACCCCATAGTGTAAATTATCCAATTATGTAGTTTTACTCCAAACGGAACAATATGAGGGTATCCAAATCAAATAGCAAATTATCATTTTTGCTTTAATTATGAATGAAGGGAGCTGCCTTTTAATGTTTTTTTATCTTGAGCATAATATACTTTTAACTTAACTTTCATGCTGCAAATGTAAGAATCTCTTTAATTATGGGTGACCCACTTTATATTTCCATTGTTCTTTCTTATGTACAGTATGCACATTTATGAGGAAGGAACATTGTCTACTGGACAGATGACTGGACTGGGTGTCAGGAGACTTATTTTTAATTCCTGGCTCTGCCACGGACCTGGTGTGTGACCTTGGGAAAGTCATAGGTCTCTCTGGGTCACAGTTTCCCCATCTACAAATTACACTTACTGATACCTTTCTTTGGAATGTGGTTTGAGATCTAAGAATGAAAACTGCTATATAAAAGCTAAGCACTATCATTATGTTGTCTCTGGATAAAATACGAACTCTTGCTAGTAGGGCACTTGGTTGAACGTGCAGTGACAACAGGGAGGATAGTTTTTCTCCATTCTGTCAAGTGGATCATGCTGGAATACCTTTCCACGCCTGAGGCCTTTTGTGACTGCCATTGTAGAAGTGCTGCAAAAGGATCAATAGGCCTTGTTCTCTTGCTTATCCAATAACTGGAAACAGAACCATCAGACGACATGGGAAAACATTTAATCTCCGTTAACTCTGAAAGAGAGTTTCTGAATCTCTGTTTGAATGAGAAGAAAATACCGAACCTTCAGTACTCAGAATGAAATATATAAAAATATATGGACTGGTACAATATGTGGGTGTTAGGTTGCTACTAAAACAATCATAAAGATACAGAGGAATATAAAGTATCTTCTTGTAATTGCCAGCTGCCTTAATTGATTAACTCTCATTTCAATGCAGCTTTATAATTTTTTTAAAAATATCAACAATTTTTAATACCAAAGGCTTTAGGATCCAGTAGGGCAATTGCATCTTTAGTGGCTTTAGGTCCAGCCTAAACTTGCCACTGTGATCCCAAGAGGTGCTCTAAACCCATATTTCTCAAGAAAGTCATTGGAAGGTGTGGGGGCTGAAGACCTCTCAAAACCGGGTAACACAGTTGAGTAGGGTGTTGTATATTACAAAGGGTGCTATTCCCTCAGTAGCAACTAGATGGTTCTGTTTTCATGGTAATGGCATAAGGCCTAATGGCAACAGGTCCTAACATTGTTGATAGGTTCTTCCCTATCTGAATATTAACTCAGAAATATTCATTCAAGTTGTCATAAAGTAGAAATGTTAAATTTGATTTTCTTGGATTATTCCCCTTTGTAAGACTGTAGCTTTGCAAGGGCCACATCCTGGCCCCATAATTAAGACCTGAGTAAATAGACTTTATGCATAACATTAAAAGCTGCAGGTAAAGCATTAACACCGAGGGTACATCTACAGTACCCGCTGGATCAATGACTCCTATTTAGCCTACAAAACCTATGAACAAGGCTGCATATTGAGTATCTACCAATATCTTATTTATTAATTAGAGATCTACATATATACAGACATTTGTTTTATCAGGCATTCTCATAACACATAGAACCAACTAGGGAGTGAGGGAAGGAATTAAACTAGGGACAGGATGCAACCCATACACATATATTTGGTTGGTGGAGCCATATAGCTGAGGAGAAAGTAACCATACCCATGCTCCTTGACTGGTCCTCCTCATACTTCCACAGAAAATGACAGCATTGAGTAGTACTCTGCAGGATCTAGGGAGTGTGGAGTACCTCTGCAGGACCTCTCTGGGTATATCTACGCTGCAATTAGACACCCATGGCTGGCCTGTGCCAGTCAACTTGGGTTCGTGGGGGCTCGGGCTAAGATGCTATCTAACTGCTGTTTGGGCTCAGGCTGCAGCCTGAGCTCTGAGACCCTCCCACGTCACAGAGTCCTAGAGCCGGGGCTCCAAACTGAGCATGAATGTCTATACTGCAGTTAAACAACCCCTTAGCCCAAGCCTCACGAGCCCAAGTCAGATGGCATGGCCAGCCGTGGGCATCTAATTGCAGTGGAGACGTACCCTCTGTGTTTGGGCTTTGCCCGTGTGCTGTAGGAGTATTCCAATTATCCCACTGAGCCTTTTCCATGGGCCAGAGGATTTAGCAGGAGCAGGAATTGCGTTCTGCAAGGCTGAGATTAACTATACCAGAAAAAGAACATAAATTCAACTAATCTGTTGCTAGCTGAAATGCATTTTGCTATTCCTCTTTGGTTTGATGGGCTGCCTTCCCAACATTGTACTAAACCTTTCAAATCTATGGTCAGAACAAGCAGAGATTGGCCTATAAGTCTGTGCTATACTTGTCTGAAGCTTCCACTGAGCACTGCATGTGATTCAGTGGCTCAATCCCTGGTTTCTTAGACAAATAAAAAATATACTGCTGATGATAGAATGATGTGCCAAAATGCCATCAGCCTCCTTACTTAACATTCTGCATGTTCCCTTAGTGCTAAAACTCATACTGATCCTCAGCTTCATTTCTCCCTAACACAGACACAGAGAAACTGCCAAGACTCTTCTAATCACTTTATAGTAGAGGAAATATAGCAACAGAGATTGCTTTCCTGATATAGATAACATGGCTTTTTAATTAGCAGAAGTGTATATTCTTTTTGCTGATTTTTTTAACAATGTATAAGGAAAAGGCTGCATCTTTCCTTGATGTGGTCTGAACACAGAACTGCCAGAAGGAAAAATAGATCATTTCAAGATTCAAGGACCCTATTTACTTATCCCTCTTGAAAGGATCATGACAAATAACTGCTAACTATTAACCAAAAATTTCAAGGTTTGATCCATCTGGCTCTCCACTCACTTGAACCTTGCATAATCATTTAAACCTGTGCCAAGTGGGTGTGAAATTGTAACATGCTTTTACGTGTTTGTCCCTTTAAAATGCAGTAATGTATTTACAATCTTATCTCGAGCTCAGCAAAGCTATTTTCTTGGAAATTTCTAATAGAGCATTTTCTTAATCTGTCTTTCAAAAACAAATTAATTTGGAAGGCTAATAAGGAAGACAACTGATATGCATCTTATTGTAAGTTTCTGAGTCATCTAGTCCTGCTACAATGGAAGGGATGTTAATGGGAGTGTCATAAGGGGTGTCTGCTAGTTCATCTTTTAAAAAATAGATTACTCGGTGGAGACGGGTGATGATGTTTTGCAGAGGATTTTGAGATTTTGAAATTTTGGGGTTGTTCCAATTTGGAACAACAATGGAAAAAAAAATAAAAAATTGAAGCACTAGAAACCCAGACTGCCAAGGGATTGCAAGCCTGGGAGCTGGGGCTCCTGGGCTTCCAGGCTTTTGGCTCTCCATCAGCCCACCAGGCAGATAGCCAAAGAGCTGGGTTGGCGAGATGGCTGGAAACCAGGCAGGTTTTGAAACCTGCCTGGAATGCAGGGCACCATTGGAAACCAGCCTGGTTTCTGGCAGAATTTCACCATAATCAACATGGTCCCTGGGAACATTTTGATGAACTCCGATGAAAAAATGTGGTCTAATTTTTTCTGACCATCTCGTAAACAAACAAACAAACAAAAAGACCATGCCACTGTTTCTTTCTTCTCAACACACTCCATTTATATTAAAAAAAGAATTGTATAGGAAATGTGTGTATCTGTCCCTGCTACAGGTATCTGACTGCACGAGGCACATTTTGACTGTTCACCACTGATTCTCAAACCCTCTTTTTAGTAGTTAAAAAGTTGTTATGCTTTTGATTCCAACAAAACATTATTTGTAGGCATGTGTACAAAACTTTGTTTGAGGTTATGACGAAAGGACAAGCTGCAATAGAATTGCTAAAGAACTTGAGTGAAAGGTAGACTCCTGTGGTTAACGCACTGAACTGGGAAGGTGTCGGTTATATTCCCAGCTATGCCAAGACTTCCTGAGTGACCTTGGGCAAGTTTCTTATGGCCTATTTTTTCAGGTATTGAGCACTTGCAACTGCCACTCACTTCAAACTGTGAATGCCCAGGAAGTCCGAAAAAAAACAGCTTTAAATTTCTTTTTCTTTCTGTTCCCCTCTTGTGAAATGAGGATACTATTGATGTACTGCATGAGAGTGTTTTTAAGGTAAATCCATTGTTATATGTTATGTACTTATGTACTATGATAATGTGTACTATATGCAAGTCTATAAATAAGGAGAAAAATAATGAGGAGAAATTGCTTTTTTTAAAAGCAGTACTATTATATTAGCGCTTTCCTCTCTTGTTTTAATACATAAAAACTGATATGTTATAGATAACCATCACTAAGGTAAACTGTGGTTTTGAAAACTTCTTAGCATGGCATGCAACTAAATAAACAATTTAAACAGCACAAAATGGATGTGTCAAATCATTAGATGTTTTACATATTGTTTTCTAGTTTACGCACAAATTCAAAGCAGAGTTTCCATGCAGAGATATACATGCTAAAAAAAAGATGCCTAAAACTTAACAAATTTTGGTCATTTTGATTATAAAAAAGAGATATCTGTGCATGGAATGTTTCTTGCCTGACCCTGAATATGCCTAGAGAGCATTCTCTTGATGGAAGCAGTGTCTAGTGATGTACTGATTTGGGCCATTCTGAGATGGATCATGCACAATCACACATCTTTTCATTCTCAGCTGTCATTTTTCTTTGTATAGCCCCAAAACGTCCAGATAAAATCTCAACATATTTATGAACATTTCCTATCGGTGTATGTTTTACTCAGCCTGCAGCTAGGAGGCTCCTCTAAGCCAGTGGTTCCCAAAGCCTGTTCGCTGCTTGTTCAGGGAGAGCCCCTGCTGGGCCAGGCTGGTTTGCTTACCTGCCGCGTCCGCAGGTTCATCTGATCCTGGCTCCCACTGGCTGCAGTTTGCCTCTCCAGGCTTTGAGAGCCACTACTCTAAGCAACCTTCTCTAAGATCTCAGTGATGTTCAGTAAGTTAGGCTTGGCAGAATTCATTTTTTAAAATGTAATTTTGACTGATAATATTAATGTTTATTTTTAAGCATGTTTTTGGATTTTTGTCAATTTAGATTCTCACTATAGTGTGCAATTATGGGGAGTTTAAGCATTTTTTCCTGATTTTATCTATTTCAGCATTCATAGTTATGGGAAATTGGGGGATGGTCTGATAATAATTATTTAATGACAGATGTTGAGATTAAAAAATTAAAATCTTTATAATAGTTAAAACACAAATAGTCAACATCATATTACAAAGATAATAACTTTGAGTCAAATCTAATAAATTTTCAAGGAGCTTTGTTTTTTTACTTGCCTGTCTGTAAATTTCTATTATTAATGGAAATATTTGTTATCCATTTGTGTGTATGCTGAACTGAACATTTACCAATCAAAATCTAGTCCTTCCAGGCTTATCCATAGTGAAATGCCAGAAGATGAGCAAGAGTATTGTTAGCTGTATCTTCTTCTCCTTTCCCTGTGTCACATCCAGTACAAATCTCCTATTCCCTATCAGCCCTATGTCAACCGCAGCAGAGCATTATATTAACAGCCAAGTAATCAGAATAGCCATTTAAATATTAACTAGATTTGAAACTGGATATAAACCAGGGTCTGCCTGGCTAAAGCAAATCTTTGTTTCTTTCTCTGTCAAATTTCAGTTTATTGGCCAAAGAATAATCATGATGTGAAAGAAGAGGTGAAACAGTTTGGGGCTTTGTAAAAATAGAAGCCTAACACATTTGCAAAAAGTGATCCGGTCTCATTTGGTTAAAGAGAATATTTCAGAGGTTTCACCCTTGTCTATACATTTGTATCTAACTCTACTGAGAAGAAAACAAATAGTCCTTGGCTTGAATAAAAAGGTAGACATCATTAAACCTATTTTGGGGGCTATAGAAGAAAAACCTTCAGTGCCACAGCCTTAATCTCTCATTTCATTAACCAGATCTCACATACTGTAGGCCCCCAAATATTCCAAAGTGCATTTTTAAAGTGAACTGTCTTCTGCAGAGCAATGCACTGACTTTGTATTAGGACTCGAATGCAAATTCAATCCCAATATCTTAATATCAGACATGTTTCAAGGAGACTAAAGATCAATAGAAGCTTTTCTTTCCTAATATTGCTAATGGAAAATAAAATGTATCATTCAAACTTTTAGCTCCATCTAGAGTAATTGAATAGGAGGTCTTGCGTATGTGAAAAGGAACACTATATATTATTCATTCAGCATCTTTTTGGAAGTTGCAGACATTTACTCAGATTATCAGGTAATTTTTTGCAATAGTTTTGAACTTCATGACATGTCTTATAAACATATTTCATAGATAGTTTTTTTTATGCACTCAGTCTTTTCTACAATGTCTAAAGATTTCTTGATTCCAATTACTACCTAGTTATTTCTTCTGGTCTGTTACTATCCTTTTCCTTTGTTTGTATATTTTTTTCTTCCTGTAGACCCGTCTGAATTCTTTTATTGTTTCACTGAGTGATAGCTTTGCTAAATAAATGCAATATAGTCAGCATGATATTGTGGGGCCTTTCAGAGGGCTGCCAAAAGAGGTGCAAAAGCCAAACTTCTGGGGTTCTTCAGTTCTTAGCATTGCACACAGAAACTTATGCCTGACCTGATCCTGCAAGGTGCTAAATATCCCCAGAAAAGTGATGAGCAACTTCAGCTTCCAATCAAAGCCCCAGTTCTGAGAAGTGATCACTCCCACTGCCAATCACAAGATCAATTTCTAGTGTCTGATGGAAGTAAATCTATGTATACACACAGTTTCAGGGTTAATTTTCTCCTATTAGCAGAGAATTCAGCAGCCTATTCCACACACTAATGCTCATGCCAGGCTCCAACTTTGTCGGGCTGCTCAAATTGCAATATCACAATAGATACGCAGAGATGTTGCATTTCTTTTTTAGTGCTTTACATACCCACCAAGGAGTAATAAACAAAGTTACACAGTTATTTTCTCTTATAGCTCTCAGGAAAAGATCCACGAAAAAGACAATCCTGCAGGTTTTCTTCCCCAGTCGTCCTCAGACCACCTCTGAGCCACAGAGTAAGCCATCTAGGCCATCCTGGAGGCATTGAGAGTTGTGTTAGCTGCGGTGGATAGTAACTCCTTGGATTAGTGGAGGGGTATTGAAGCTGCGCATGTGCATGCATGCACACACACACCCCCCCAATCTCTCAACCCAGGGCTATGGAATGTGGCTGGGACCTCTTCCTCTTCAATGCAGAGTGTGCAGGAGGAAATAGAGCAGGGGAACCCTAAAGAGATGGCAGTGCTTAGACACAAGGATGGCTTCTAAAAAGCACCAAGGAAGAGCAAGAAACAGGAGGGGGAACTTCCCCCACCACAGTGTGGTGTGAAGATGACCACCAAAGGACATAGGTCAACAAAGACCAGGGTCCCTTCTGGAGTCATATACAGTGCAGTGGCTGTTGAGTTGGCCCTTCCCTCCTTCTTCCCCACGCCAGAGGGGTTCAGATGGAATGGAGGATTCCTCCAGCCAAGGGGTGAGTCAGAGGTGCAATTGAGCTCTCTTTCTGAATTGAGGAAGAGCATGGAGAAAAACAGATTCCCAGGAATAGTACTTGGAGGTGGGTCCAGGATCCCTTCATCTGGGAGCATGAGAATCAGGCATAGAAAGCCAAAGATAAGGGAAGTTGACAATCAAAGAATATTCAGGTCATATTCTCCTTGCTAGAACCCCTGTGCAGCAGGGATGGAATTTGCCAGTATCTCTCTGTAAAGAAAGATTTATCTGTTGAGGACAGGACAAGAAGTGATGGCCTTAAATTACAGCAAGGGAGATTTAGGTTCAACATTATGAAAAACTTCCTAACTGTGAGGATAGTTAAGCACTAGAACGAATTGCCTAGAAAGGATGGGGAATCTCTATGATTGGAGGTATGATTTAAGGACAGATTAGACAAAGACCTGTCAGGGATGGACTAGATCAGTGGTTCTCAAAGCCGGTCCACCGCTTGTTCAGGGAATGCCAGCTTTGAGAACCACTGGTCTAGAAAATAGTTAGTTCTCCCTTAGCACAAGAAGCTGGACTAGATGAACTATTGAAGTCCCTTCCATTTCTACATTTCTATGATTCTTGATTTGCCAGTGCCTTTTTCAGACACAGCAGGTAAACAAACCTGGTGCTTACCCTGGCGATCTGCGTGCCAAAGGTTGCTGATCCCTGCTATATAAATTAGGGGCAAACAGGAAGTAAGTTGTGATTCGAAAATAAGGAAAAGAGAACTTGGATTTAAGCTTGCTGGATGCTTACCCCAATAGATATTGAATTTTTTGCACCTTCGGACTTTGGGCATTGTTGCTCTCTGTTCATGCGAGAAGGACCAGGGAAATGGGAGAGTGAAGGAATAAGCTCTCTAACAGGGTGTGTGACCAAGCTAACTGCTGTCATCCCCAGTGACTGGTGGCCAGTATGGATAAAGGCTAAACAAGCGAGCTCCTAAAGGTAAATGATACCTGGCATATGGCTGGTGGACCTTTTGCCTGTAAAGAGAAGAGGAGACATGAAGTCTTCACAGAATGAAGTAACCTTTTGTAGTAACCATTACCCCCTTCATTGCAAGAAGTAGGAGAGGACTGAGAAATGAGTTAGATCCTGGGACAGATTGAAGAAGGTCTACCTCAAGTTACTCCTTATATAGTGAAAGCAGTGAAAACTTCCACTGTATACAATTAAATGCTTGGTATGTGAGGAGAGTGGGCCCCATTGTTAAATTAATAAAGTTGTGGCCTGCCACTTAAATCCATCTCGGTGTCTATCTGTCTTTCTTCTGTGTATCCTGATCTATGAGTAGAGAGTTTATGATAGTTATATGAAAAAACAGTCTGTGTATTACATATTATAAGTACTAGGTTTGTTGGCAGTCAGGTTTTATAGGAACAATGTATGTTTAACATAAAATAGTAACTGGAGAGTCTTCATTTTCATAAACATTATAACTGGGGTATATAAATAACATGCAGTATGATTGGGGATTTATTATTTTGGAGAGTTATTTTATAATCCTGTAATGGCTCCCTCAGCCCTAGTTTTTGGATTAATGCAAAAATATACTTCATTGACTTAAGGAAAAATAATTTAATATATTAAAAACCCTATACTAAGTCATCTTTAGAAAACCTGCCATTTCTAGAGACAAATACTGTATCTCTGGCATTAAAGATAAGAATGAAGAGACTACTAAGCTAATTGGAGATAATGAAATAATGCAGATAGTTAAAAGCAATTGAAAATGAGTCAATATGCAACAACATTAAATTAGTAGGTATCCTGTAAGGGACAAAGAAAGGAAATATGATGGAATAATTTAAGAAGAAAAGATTGACTTGACTTTAAAATTGAAAGATCTTTTTCCCTTCAATGTCGATATTATTGCTATTTGCTATAGCAATAATTAATACTAATACTTAGAAGGAAGCCCAAGATGTTCCAGAATGACTAATGTTTTGTGTTTGTTCCAAAATGACTAATGTTTTACTCATTCTGAATAATGTTTTACTTTGATAGATTTTTTTTTTCATAAATTAAATGGTTTTATGGGCAGAAGGGACCATTAGAACATCTCACCTTTCACCAAAGAGCCGTTGGTATAAAAACTTTGGGGACTATTTGAACACAAGGAAACTCAAGTTTTCCTACTTCTGTGCCACATGTTCTTTACGAATGACCTTATGGACTGTGATCTACCCTGGCACAGGTTTACTGTCATATATGTAGGTTACTTATTTCTGTCTTTGATAGAAATGCAGTTATGATAATCCACATTCATTTTTAGTTCCACAACACAGCATGGAGGAACTTGAATGATTCTTGCTGAATTTAAAATTATAGCTAAATCATTTTACTCACTTGTCTCTTGAGCCTGACTGTAGAAGTATGACTAGATATAGCAGATATCACTTCTAATTAGAGGAAGTAGCAGCTGGTTAATATTTCCATTACATGTTATGGGATGAGAAGTTATTTATTTTATGAGACTTCTTGCCACATATTTATTCAGAATTTCCATAATTTAATTCTGTATTTTTATTATTTATGATTTATTCTTTTGTAGTCACATCTAGTAACCCTAGTCATGGGTCAGGGCCCCATTCTCCTAGGCACTGTACAAACACAGAACAAAATGATGATTTCTATCCCAAATATCTTAGTCTATGTATGTGTAACTTGTATCCACACCTTACACATTATTATAATAATTATACAAAATATGCCTTGTGAGATATCATTTAAAAACTAAGAACCTGCTAGTCAATAACATCATGGTAAAATGTATGTAACAATATTATATGCAAAGATATTAATTCCATCTCTATGATGTTGTAAGCAGATGTTCAAATCTGCACAACCCTGACTAGGCAAAATTTATTAAACTGGTCTGTCCTTAAACAAAAAAAAAGTGTTTGTTTACCTCAATTTGCATATAAGTAATAAACAGGGTCACTGAGATAGCAAGAGGGGGAAATGTCAGGAGACAAGGCAAATCTGCTTTTCAGCATACAGAGAGTAGAAGAGAGAGCATGGAATCATTTTCACCATCAGACACCATGCTGTCTTCTTTACTGTTTAAATACACTTTGCTTTGAGGGGTGATCCTCAGAAGAATCCACTTCAAAGGGTAACTGGACTACCAAAGTGAGGGACAAAAATAACCCAAGTAATCTCTCTCTCTCCCTCCCTCTCTCCCTTTCACCTAAGAAGACAAAGGAATCAACCCTTTCACTTTGGATGGTGGTTGGGGGCTAGAGGGGGGCACCTAACCTGAGAATTTGGTCAGCAATGTTGCTGGGAACATGTGGTAAGGATTTTCCCGTGAACCAAATCTAGCTTGTTATGTTTTAGCAAAAAAGTTTTATTTTCGTTTCTCTTGTAACCATTTCTGTTGTTAATACTTTATACTTGTGCTCATTTAAAATCTATCTCTTTGTAATTAAATACACTTGTTTTATTTTAAATCTAAATTAATCCAGTATTGTGTTTAAACTGAAATGTTTGGTAACTCCAGTTAAAGTAGCAAACTACTGAATATTGACCTTTTACAGGGGCAATGGACCTTTAATATCTGAACTGCCCAGGAAAGGACTGCAACACACATTTTTTGGGGAAAAATTAGAACTGGGAGCGTGTTAGGGTCTTCCTGCAAGTAATAACCAAGGCGGATGGAAGCCAGAATGTGGGTGGTGTGTTGCTGACAGGCTGCTGGTGTCAGAGTTGCTGGATCAGGGCTGTTGCTGTACAAAGACACTCAAGGTGTGACCTGCATGCTAGTAGGCTGTTTGCGAGAAGCCCAGGTTGCTAAAACAGCAAAGCATTGTGAGGCTGCTTCATCGGTCTGGATTGTGCCCTGGAATGTATCAGTATGAGACAAGAGACAACAGGTGGATACAAAAGACAGCAGGGGTGCAAAAGAAAACAATGAGACAATATTGGACAACATGCTAGGCTGTAGTCTTAGCACATGAGCAGCCTTTCTGTTAATTATTTTCTGAGTATCCTGGTAAAAGAGTTTTAAGAAGGGATTTGTATGAAAATGAGGTGGCTATCTGAATGTTTATGGGGCGCTCCCTTATGTTTTGGGCTGTGTGAGAGAAAGTATGATAGAGTTCATTTGAAAACTTAAGTGGGCAATGAAGGCTGGCATCATGAGCAGAGTGGAGACCAAGAGTGAATGTTTTGATATTGCATGAGAGATCATTGGTAGTCTGGAGATAGGCACGAAGGGCCATGAAATGAAGACAAGTAGCTTGTGTTTGAAGGGAAGGAGAAGCGGGAGCCAATGGAGTGGTGCAAAGACAAGTATTGTTATATTGTGAGTACTGACTGTTTTCTGTACTGTCAGAGTATAAGTTTTCAACCAATTTCCATACATTCTGCTAGAATCAGAACATTCTGTTTGACCAGAAGAAATATTTTATATAATTAGAAGTAACATCTACCATACTTTGACATACTCCTATATCCAAACTGAAGAAAAGTATGGAGTAAAAGGGGCTGGTAGTTGATAAAGACTTCATGAGAGTTATTTTGTTATCCCTCCATTGTCAGCCCCAACCAGCAAGGAAAAAAATGTAAGGATGTCAGATCTATTTTCTCGTTAGCCTACTGAGAGACAGATGGGATGGGGTTCACTTGGTTAATTTTTCAGCCAGCAGGCACTGGAACATTTCTACTAGAAGATACTGAAAAAAAGTTAATACCTATAGATCAGCTCTGCTGGCTAGAAGGTTATCAGTATGCTGGGGAGATCAGAAATACACTCTCACAGGAAACATATAAAGTCAATGATTTTTTGGTTTATTTTGCTGCAGAAAATGCAATTGAAATTAAGAAGAAACAAATTAAATAAGAGTTAAGTTGTGCCACTAGGTAGCCTGAATAAAGAGTTGAGATATATTTACCCTGTGCTGAGTGATGATACCACCCATACGCTTTAGCACTGGAAAGACAGAGACACCATCAGGATAAGTTGTATTTCTTGGAATGGAATGTGAAATGTTATAAAACAGAAGCTGATTCTTCTGTTCAAGGTTCCAACATTATTAACTGTGAGATTCAATTTAGAGGGAGTTCTGGCTTGCCCAATTCTTTTTTTAAGCTCATCTGATGTGAGAGACAGGCTTTGTCTTGAAAAATGTAATATGGCTGCTGACATTTGAGTTTCCAATGACTGGCAATTGTTTTATGAAAATATTTACAGTTTCTCTTCTGCACATTCATATGGCTGGGTATTACTTAGAGACGGAACTAAAATCTAAGTCTGAGGTGTACTCATGACAGCAATACACACACAGCTTTCAGAGACAAACTCCATACTGATGTCAAATAGTAAGAAGCCTCTTAATTAACTTGAAATTATATTTCTTTGATAATATTTTTTACCTGAGAGTCTAATAAGTAAATTTGAAAATGGATTCTGATCTTTTCATTATGAAATCAACTACAGAAATGAGGCTTTTCCTAGCTAGAAAATTCAAAATGTTGAGAAAAATAATGCTTAGCAGTTACGTGGTGCAATAGTTCAAAACATTTTATTACCATTTATTTATTTCAGTTTACTTTCTCAAAATTTGAATAAAAAACTTAAAACATTCTACTTTTGACTCACAGGTTCATAGGGTGCTCTGATATTAAATAAAGAATCTGATAAGAATACCCTCACCCATGTAAAAAATTAATTTGGAAACCCCACAACACCTCCAGAGGCTAAATTTATGTGAACTGATGAACCAAACAACCAGGCTCGAAGGTCAATGAACTCAATTTCTATAGAGCTTGTTTTAAATGTTCTGCCTCAAACCTCACTAAACTTAAACTGTTGTCTAAAGTCCTAAACATATTGAATGGGAAACTATTCTTCAGGGGTTTGATGATCCAAGTGAATGTACTGGGCAAAACCATTCTCAAGACTAGAAGATGACCAGAAATAGATAAATAATAGAGCAGGGCAAATGATTTACTAGGTCTATGATTTGTTGTTGTTTTATCTTTACATGAACTGATATTTTTAGTAAGAAATAAGGGGAGAGCAGAGAAACATCTATGTACTGTTTCTTTAAACCAGGGGTCGGCAACCTGTGGCACATGACTCTCCAGAGTAAGCACCCTGGTGGGCCAGGCCAGTTTGTTTACCCACCGCGTCGGCAGGTTCGGCCAATCGCGGCTCCCACTGGCCGCGATTCGCTGTCCCAGGCCAATGGGGGCTGCGGGAAGCCACAGCCAGTACATCCCTCAGCCCGCATTGCTTTCCGCTGCCCCCATTGGCCTGGGATTGTGAACCACAGCCAGTGGGAGCTGTGGTCTGCCGAACCTGCAGACGCAGCAAGTAAACAAACTGGCCTGGCCCACCAGGATGCTTACCCTGGTGAGCTGCATGCCAGAGGTTGCTGACCCCTAAACCTTAATAGCAAGCCAGGAAAAAGGCTTTGGGGAAGTTCAAAGCAGAAATTCTACAGAAGAGGCAAGAAGAGAGAGAGCACGTATGCACATGCCTTTAAGGACAATAGTATTTTCTTTGTTTAATAAATTCTTGCTGTTAAAGGAATCTGTGATTCTTTATCATTGTCAAATGACAGTTTCAGGTCTGATCTCAGATGAAATGGTGAAACTTAATCTTCTGCAATGATTTAATCTCTGACCATTCTGGGCCACATCCTCAGGAGGTGTAAATCTTTGTAGCTATATTGAGTCCAATGGAGCTACACTGGTTTATATCAATTGAAAGTTTGTCCTTCTGTCTTGAATGATGATTTCAGTGGAGTTATCCAATGTAAATAAAAGCAGAATTTAGTTCCATTTGTCTTTTCATGGATTTCATGCACTTGCTTTTTTTAAAGAGCCTTATGGCCCCATCTTAGCTCCTTTTTAATCTTCATTGATTTTCCCTGATGTTTTCCATTGCTATGGTGATTCTGATTAGTTAACTTCCTCCCTTTTCAAAGTAATAATGATGATCTTATTAAAATGCCCTATCTAATCTCTTTGCTCATGCTGTGACATACTGGAATGCAATCCAGACCAGCAAGGGGCTATGTCACCCCTGCCCAGCCACCTTGGGTGCCTTACAATAGCTTGTTGGTAGTCGTTCCCCCTGGACCTTTCTGAATCAGCCTTCCAACATGCAAGTCACACCATGAATGTCTCTGTATAACTATAGACTGCCAGCCACACTTGGGTTACACTGTGGCTCTCACCAGCCAATAATGAGTAGGTTTATGCGAATACAGGGGTGCTGTCACATATGCAACTTGTTTTCTTTAATAAAGGTGCATTATGTGAACAAATCCTGGTCAGGTGTATGCTAGTTTGTGCCTGATCACTACTTCTTACAAATATAGATGGATGGATTAGATTCTTTTAATTTATCATTTTAAGATAAACAAGTTTAGCATGATCGCCTCTACTTTTGATGCCAGTGTCCAGTTCTGACCTCAAGTGTCTTCCCTTTGCAGAGTCGTAGCAGAATTTTAGGGGCCTTGTAGGTTTATTTCTAGAGGAGGAGAAATCAATGACATGGAGTGTGGGTACATCCCAAGTGTGACTTGCTTTATTTACACATTCATACACTAATCCTGGAATGAGATGATCAAACATCATGCATCAGCATCCCTCCTTTCAGGAATTTCAGCCCAATCAATACCTATGCCCCATTCCCAGGGATCAAGTCTGCCTGAAGAATTGACTCAAGTCAAGAGTATAAGCCGGACAACAGAAACAACTCTTGTCACAAATACAGATTCTTCTCTCCCAAAAGCAGTTGCTGCATCAACCTCTTGAATAACCCAAAACAACATCACAACCTGTCTCCCCGAGATTCAGAACCTAATCACATGCTAAGGACAAAAGAACTTGGGAAGACTGTGTGTAGCAGTGCCATCTGATGACATCTGCCATAACAGTGTATGTACATGGTGATAGTAACCATGTGATTAAACTGAGGAAAAATGTAGCACATAATTCTCAAATGTATATCACCACTCCTTTACCACCTTAGTTGCCACTAATTAGTTTCCCTAAATATGTATTTTTTCCCCTTCCCATTCTTTCAAAATTAAATATGCCTAAGGCCCAGGATTGGCAATAATCAAACCAACAGCAGTAAGTTTGTGCACAGTACAGTATTTCATTACTTTGCAAGTCTAGAAATGGGCACTTCTCGACTTCCTAGTGAGAGTCATAACAGTCTTTCCAATTTCTGGAAGGTTTTGTGATTTTGATCCTTAAGAGTTAGATTTGTATGTCAATCAAAGCCACTTTAGGTTTTTTTTAGTTACTTTGTAGCTGTCTTGGAACCCTACACATTTGGATACAAAAGCACAGATTTGGCCACCTTTACTTCTGATGAGTAGTATCTTACTCTGTGTGCAATCTCATTGAAATTGTGAAGTAAAATAGTATTTACCAGAAGCAAGGGGGTGGGGAGGGGGACAGTCTGGTCCATAGTAACTAAAGCACATGGTTTTACTGGCAAAGAGTTCTCCTAACAGAATATTTGAAAACTCTCTAAATCCATGTATGCATTCATTTATTTATTTATTTGCTGTGAATACATGGCAGTGTAGTATGGTATAAATAATCTATTAGCACTCCTTTGGGACAATTAGTATAACTATTTAATGGCTTCCTTATTCATGGATAAGGTTTTTAACCCAAACTCATAACACCACAGACCGTTATATGCATACATTTCAATCCATATAGTGTCTCAAAGAGCCTGCTCTACAATGCAGGCAAAGCAAAGATCTGATGACCCAGGAGGGATTATACTTCACCCCAGGGTGGAGCAGGCTCATGCTCATCTTTGTGTTTGGTCTAGAAATGTAGAGTAGCTGTGCTCAGGGGAGTGTGATTTTGACTGGTCTTTGCATTGAGATCCAGGAACAATTTAGTTCAGTGGTGGGAAACCTGCAGCCCATGAGCTGCACATCCGTAGTCACGGTTCACCGTTCCCCGGCCAATGGGGAACTGCGGGCGGCCGTGCCTGAGGACGCTCAGTGTAAATAAACTGTCTTGTGGCTCACTAGCAGATTACTTTAACTGGACACATTGTGGCCTGTGGGCTGCAGGTTGCCCACCACTGATTTAGTTCATCATGTTTATTTCAATAGTCTGAATTTCATATTAATAGATCTTTTACACAGACATATCTCATATGGAGCTGTATTGCAAAACCATACTTAGTATTTCTGCACTTTTTCATATAAAATGTCTCTCTTCAAAGATTAACAATTCAGTGAGAGGATGATTTCTATCTGCATGTAATCATTCACAGTATTCATTTTTACTTCATTTTAAATAGCTGTGATTCAGAAAGGAAGTTAACCAAAACTCTGAAAATATGTTTTGAATTTAATCTTCTTGACTTACAAAGCTAGGGTTTAAATATTCTTCTGAAAAAAAATAGAACAAGGCAGGCATTGATATAACATATATAGGATCAAATTATGAAGTTATTTCTGTAAAACTATTTTGCTTCAGCCAAGTAAAATATTTGCTCATTATGATATATGCTACTGTCACTTTCTTTCATTGTGTTACAGTGTCAGCACTCAAGTGATGCCAATAATTACTTACACTTATGTAGTATTGTTCATTGGAAAGAATCCCATGAACTTTACCAACCGATCTACAGGAATTGCTTCATCCACTGTTGGTATGGATCCAACTCTGAAAGGTAGCATCTGTTGACTAGTACACAGCAGTGCAGGAGGAAGCAATACAATAAAATAAAACAACCTTATCCAACTGAAACTATGTTAGGAATTTTAGGTAGATGTGTGAACCTAGGAACACCCACCAATGTCAGAGGGCAAGGGGCTCCACGGAATCTAGCAGTAAACCTCAGCTGGCCTGACTAACTGAGTATAGCCAAACTCACTGTTATCATAAAATCTATATGTAACCCTTCTGCCCCTCTGAGTTGGCAGCAACAAGGGCCGGGTTCAGTATCCAGGGGTTCCGTTTCAATAACACAATGCATAACCGGCTCGAGCCCCCACCCAATGACCTGGACACTTACATACCACCCCCCCCCACCCCGGGCACCTCTAGGAGACAATACTTCCCCACGCGCAAGCATGGAGTCTGAGTGTAGCAAAATCCTTTTAATAAAAGAGGGAAACAATGTGACATCACATTGGAGAAATATCACAGACAGGATTATGACACAGACCATAAGCACAAAAACCCACCTCCAAGTGCGTCTGTCAATGTCCTTTCCCCCTTAGGGTCTTAAGTCCAATCACCCCAAAGTCCAACAACCTGAAAGTCTCTGGTCAGTGCCACCCCAGAGTTCAAAAGTTTACCTGCAGAGTTTTACCCCCCTCCAGCCTGGGTAGAAATGGGGGGAGGGGAAGCCCACACAGGGTGTTAAGGGGCACCTTACGTGGGCCAGGGCCAACTGCTCCGCTCTCTGTGGAGTTCGCTGCAGCTTCACTACAACAGCTCACTCCAGCTGCGCTCTGACCAGCTGACCGTAGCTCCAGCTGTCTGCAACTGGCTCATCTCGCTCACTGTTCCATGGGCTGCTCCAACATGCTGCAAACTGCTCCACTCTGCCAGCCGCTTAGCAATAGGTCTTCAGGCTCCCCCACTAGTTAACACAGCACTCAGTGATCTTAACTCAGCTCTTTTAGTGATTTCAGCTCTTAGTAGGGGAGCCCTGGTGCTGGTGCACCATTGGCCCAACATGAATTCAGCTCAGCAGTCTCTATATGGACTCCTAATGGAATCAAGATTAGCTCTACTCTTTAAGAGTGAAGATAGGAGAATGTGCAATTGGTGTTCCAGGCCCTCAAAAGAGACCCATACCATCAGGTACACACACCAATCCCCAACCTCTCTCAATTCATTCAGTTTTGGAACCCATGTTCCTTGTCTAGCAAGTACTACTTAATTTAGTTGAGACATTTCTGTCATAAAGCAGTCTCATAGTTCCTCATTCACATAAATAGGTGACAGCACTTTTTTTTTCCTCCTGCCCCAATAACAAAGAAATTGGGGATCCCAGAGCTGTCAAAATAACCATCCCAGGCTGCCGTGGGCTTATGCTAGGTGGGGTGGATGTGCCAATGCAAATACCTGGAATTCCTTTCCATATTCCCTGAGATTCTTTCCACCCCCCCCATAATTCACCACTGGATGTCAGGGTAGAGCTCATCCTGACTCTGCTTACACATATAAAAGGTGTCATGTAAGGTAATATATGTAAACTGGTAACATGTTGCTCACTATATTTTTGAGTGATGGATATATGACTGAGATATGAAAAATTATAAATAGGTGCTTGAAATATGTTCTTCAAATGCGTTTAGCAGGGAGGCCTTAAGTCACAGCCCCCCAAATGAACAAGGTCTCACTTGCTTGAATGTGTCTCTAACGTAAACTGAGCAAAGAAAGAGACAATAGAAATACATTTACAT
The DNA here is from genome assembly GCF_003597395.2 of Chelonoidis abingdonii. NCBI lineage: Eukaryota > Metazoa > Chordata > Testudines > Testudinidae > Chelonoidis > Chelonoidis abingdonii. The sequence goes on from NC_133769.1 coordinate 297,250,316, forward strand.
AAAAGGTAAACAAAGCCATCAAACCAGCCAGTGGGGGAAATCACCACTTAACTATCAGGATGGGGGAAGGAGATTGTAAAAATTAACATAGCATCAGCTCCCTGGCGTTCAAACCAAGCTGAGCTACCAGGACAGCTTCCTGACTTTGAAAACCAAAATAAAACTTTGAAGACATAAACAGAGGAGAGAGCCATTTTGGCATTCTTCACCTGAAGAGACCAAGAAACCAAGCACTTTGAGGTCTGTGTTGGATCTTGTCTAAGAACTGGCTGCCAGGCTGGAAATAAAAAAAAGTGGTGGGAAAAACTACTTTGAACAAAAGGGTTTAAATTCAGTTTTATTCTTAGAAGTGTATTTTTACTTCTTTATGTAACCATTTGTATCCCAATTTTTCCTACTTGGTGTCATTTAAATATCTGTTCTTTGTTAATAAACTTAATCTTGTTTTATTACACAGCCCTCTCAGTGCAACTCAAGTAATCCACAGCCAACCTAGCAGGCTGCTGTTGTGTACTGTCTGTTTAAAGGAATAGTGCACCTGATAGAGTTTAGCGAGTGTTACAGTGAGAAGGGCTGAGCACTGCTTTTCAATAGACTCAGAACTGGAGATTCTTTGAGTGTCACCTTTCAAGGAGTCAGGCTGATGTTATTCTGCTGTAAACAGACTGCGGGTGTCAGTCCTCTGACCCAAAGCTGCACAGCACAGAAGTATCCAAGGTTACAGGGCATATAGTGACACAACTTCTTACTGGAACTAAGTGTGAATGTAATTACCCCAAATTAATAATACCTCTATTCTGGCAAAAGTTGCAAGGGGATCTTGAACAATCATAAGACAGGACCTCCATTTAATATCTCTGGGGCCAACTAGCACCAATCCTAAGGATTTTCAGAAAGAATATCTGGCTGCAGGTGGCATCTTCTATGCTTGTAATATGACTGGATGACATCAGTGGGAGTTGGGGCTAAACCTGGTGCACGTTATCAGGTTTGCAAGAGCAACATGAAGATCCTATTACCTGGTGCAGCCAGGAACAGAGAAAAAATGGGCTACCTGAGCCACTGAGTCACTTATGAAATGGTCACTCCTGAAAACCTCATAACCGCAATGGAGGAGAGACCTCCAGGCCAGCCTGCCACCATTCAAGTTTGGGCTCAGGAGCTCCAATCTGTGTTCCCCTTGCTCTTCTTGCTGCATTTTCAAGCAAATTTGAGTAAGTGGAGTGTGATTCAGAAGTACCACTACTCACTATGCCTGAACCTATCTGGCAGGCTACTTATGTTGGGTGTGTGTGTAAAGAGAATCATAGAACTGCCTCACTCAGTCCAAGAAGGAGCACTGAAACTTGAGAGGAGCTGTCCCCATCTCCCTGAGGATGAGGGTGGATATTGGGAGATGCTGTCTGCAGTAGTGATGCAGGAACAAGAGGTTCTTTCTCCATCCAGCCTTGAAGATACGATTGTATGTATTTCTCTCCCCAGGTCTCAAAGTGGTGGAGATCAGATGCTACTCCTCCCCACCCGCCACACTCCAAATACCTCAATTAAGTCTGAGATATGGTATACTCAAGAACTTGTAGGTGTGTATATGTAAAATTGTCCCCAGTGGGGCCTTTAGAGAATGAGTGCTGAAGGTCCCTATTGTAGAGTTGGAATGAGAGGGGAGCATCAGGGTGAATGAGGAGAGGGCAAGTAATAGTCAACAGGCATGTCTAGAGTAGGAAAACTGGTGTATTTTAAACATGTATTGGCTAACATGAGTTAAAATAGTCCATTTTTCTTAGTGGAGACAAGAATATTGGGCATGAAATTGAGTGACTGAGGACAGTGACAATGGAAGGAGAGTGAATAGAAAGAAAGAGGATGTCTTAAACAGATGGTTAAGGGTTAATGTCTCTTTTACCTGTGAAGGGTTAAGAAGCTCAGTAAACCTGGCTGACACCTGACCAGAGGACCAATAGGGGGACAAGATACTTTCAAATCTTGGTGGAGGGAAGTTTTTGTTTGTGCTTTTTGTTTTATTCGTTGTTCGCTCTCGGGACTGAGAGGGACGGGACATCATTCCAGGCTTTCCCAATCTTTCTGAATCAGTCTTTCATGTTTTAAAATTGCAAGTAATAGCCAGGCAAGGCGGATTAGTCTTATGTTTGTTTTCTTAACTTGTAAAAGTCTCTTTTGCTGGAATGATTTTTTACCTCTGTTTGCTGTAACTTTGAATCTCAGGCTGGGAGGGGGTCCCTCTAGTCTATATGAATCTGAGTACCCTGTAAAGCATTTTCCATCCTGATTTTACAGAGA
>NC_133769.1:297254614-297337128 GCF_003597395.2 Chelonoidis abingdonii
ACTCTAACTCAGGAACCAATCCATGCAAACAAACCTCAGTGCCAACTTTGCCCACATATCTACACCAGCGACACCATCACAGGACCTAACCAGATCAGTCACAACATCATCCATTCATTCACCTGCACATCCACCAATGTAATATATGCCATCTTGTGCCAGCAACGCCCCTCTGCTATGTATATTGGCCAAACTGGACAGTCCGTACATAAAAGAATAAATGGACACAAGTCAGATATTCAGAATGGCAATATATAAAAACCTGTAGGAGAACACTTTAACCTTTCTGGACACACAACAGCAGATTTAAAAGTAGCCATTCTGTAGCAAAACAAATGTCAGGACCAGACTTCAAAGAGAAACTGCTGAGCTTCAGTTCATTTGCAAATTTGACATCATCAGCTCAGGATTAAACAAAGACTGTGAATGGCTAGCCAACTACAAAAGCAGTTTCTCCTCCCTTGGTGTTCATACCTCAACTGCTAGAAGACGCCCTCATCCTTTCTGATTGAACTAACCTCATTATCCCCAGCCTGATTCTTGCCTGCACATTTATACCTGCCTCTGGAAATTTCCACTGCATTCATCTGACAAAGTGGATATTCACCCACGAAAACTTATGCTTCAATACATCTGTTAGTATATAAGGTGCCACAGGACTCTGTCACTTTTTACATATTTTAAATGACTATCTTGCCTGATCTTGCCATTTCAATGGAAAGAGCCTTTTATATGTATGATATTTGTGTCAGAGATAGTACCATACTTTTGACAAGTAAATAAAGCTTGACTGGAAAAGTGGTAATGACTTACATATATTATGGTAATGCCTAAACACTTCAACCAGGTTGTGGCCCATTGTGCCAGTTCCTATACACATATAATAAATGACAATCCTTGACCCAAAGAGCTCAGAGTCTAACAGAATGGCTAAAACAGATGGATGAGACAAACAAGAAAACCCAACCAAACAAAAAATGATCTAAGCTGGGGTTGGGTAGGGGAGATGAGATAACTAATAAATATAACAGAAGATGTACAATTTTTACCCAGCCAGTAGTAGTGATCACAGGTTTTCACCCACTTAGGCATGATCAGGTTGCAATTTACAGTGTGCATTAGGTGGATGAGTTTTGAGGAGGGACCTCAAGGTAGAGAAGAGGGTGGCTTTACAGATTTTGACTGGGATCTTTTTCTTTCATTATGAGGAGTGATTTGGGAGAAAGCTGGCTTCTCAATAAACAATGTCACATTATCAAGATGGGCATAATTGGAGGAGCAAAGGCAGGATTTCACCTTGCAATGATAATGAGTTACATCAGCCTTGTTATATTAAAAGTGTTCAAATGTATGTGAGGTTTGTTTGTTGTTGTTGTTGAAGCTCCTTCTTCATATAATATATCCATTAGTAGATTTGGGCAGGTCCATTCCTGCCTGCCTCTCTTTCCACTTCAATATCTGATGAAAAGGGTTTTTTTTAAACCAAAAGTAATTCCATACTTAGGGGTGATGAGGAAGCCAAGAGAAACTACTTCTCTGTGCAACTAAAACAGTTATACATACAATTCACTTTTGAACAGAGACTAGTCATGGAGCATTTCAGCCCCCAAAGTGAATGTCTCACAAAATTAGAAACATCTAAAATAATGTTTTATAAAGTACTTTATGTAGTACAAGTACAGCTACAACTACTAGAAAATATTCTCCCACTATAATAGCAATACACACACATTTATTGTAATGACATAAAATAATCATTTTAATTGTTTACCTTTTAATTGTGTTAAGTCTGTATGTTTATTATTTAACTGTAAATAAATAAAATGTAATGAATGCATAATATAATTAGCAATATAGTAAATTAGCAAACTAGTTAACCCAAATCTCAGTAAAGAGGAAATTAAAATAAGAGCTAGAAGTGGATATTTTAAATAACAATCAAGGAAATGTTTTCCTTGTTCATCAGACAAATGATGAATGGAGGCAGTCAGCTGACTTTAAATGGTTATCAACTGCAATTGCTGTTTGACGTGAACATGGAAACAATGAGCCTAGTCTTAAAAAAGGCAGATGGGTCACGTGGAACACTGCCTCGGCTTCTCCCAGTGGAGATTTCTCTACCCCAGCCCCAGAAGTTATCTTCACTTCTGCAGGCATCATGAGAGCCATGACTACTGAGGTGAACATACATGAACAGGCATGAATAAAAAAAAACTAACATTTTATTTAAATTAAAATTCCTGACTTTGGCCCTGATTTTCAAAATACTTCAGTACGTGCTTTAGTTTTGCACTAAAATCATATCAGTGTAGAAGTGGAATGGACCTCAGTAGATAATCTAGTCCAGTCCCCTCTGCTCAAGGCAGGACTAAGTAATAGCTAAATCAGGAGGGGGCAACCTCTGGCATGCGGTTCACCAGGGTAAGCACTCTGGCGGGGGGCTGGGCCAGTTTGTTTACTTGCTGCGTTGGCAGATTCAGCCAACCACAGCTCCCATTGGCCACGGTTCGCCGACCAGGCCAATGGAGGCGGCAGGAAGCAAAGCAGGCGAGGGATGTGCTGGCCATTGCTTTCCACCACCCCATTGGCCTGGGATGGTGAACCGCGGCAAGTGGGAGCCGCAGTCAGCTGAACCTGCCGACACGGCAGGTGAACAAACTGGCCCAACCCCTCAGCGTACTTACCTGGTGAGCCACGTTCCAGAGGTTGCTGACCCCTTAACTAAATCATGTATACGTTTTTTGTTAAATCGTTTACGTAGTAATGTAAGGCCCTGACTTAGCAGACCTCTCTGTATACAACTCCTAGTGATTTCAAGAGAGGTTGTCTGCTAACGTTTTGCAGGACCAGGCCTTTAAAGACCACAGTTAAATTTTGACCCAACTCATGTTAATAAGAGTTTTTCCACTTCAATGGGGCCAAGATTTCAACTTTTATGTTTACCTATGGCCCCTAAACCAATGGAAACTTTGTAATTTTAATTTGTCTGGTGTGAGGATGACGCAAGTTAATAATTTTACTTGATATCATCTATTAGGGTCAACAATGGAGCATGAAAATCTATATAATTTCCATTTAAAGAATTACAAAGCATTCAATAAGTCCCAGGTGAATAAAATAGAGAGATGGAGGTAAGTTCCCTCTCTTCCCTTGACGGCTTGTAGCAAATCAAGAGGTCTTTTCCCTCTGTTGGAACCTGCCAAATACCGGGGAATACTGAGGCAGATGGACCAGAGGTGCAGTCGGGAGAGTCAAGGGGACTGAGATAAGGTATCTTTGAACTGATGAAGTTCTGACTTATTGCGGCCTTTCTGGCAGCGATTAATACCTTGTTTGTCAACTCCCCTGCCACCACTAGTGTGGGTCATCAGATCCAATGCTACTGCTAATATCTTATTGGTACCATTCGTTATAACTTCAACCTTTACAAAACCCCTTATACACATGTATCACTTTAAATAATCACTTTAGTCAAAACCGCTATTACTTTATCCTGCAGTATTATATTCAAAAACCTTAAAATTAAACTTCTAAGTCAAAACCACAAAACCGGAAATACTGGGACTGCTGACAAGCTGCAATCACAGGAAATGAGACTTCTGCTTTTTCTTAAGAGAGAGGGAGTTTGTAAGTCTCTGTAATTTTAATCATTTACTTATGCCTCAGGTGAGATTTCTTAACGATCCAAGGATGACTGGAATCCCTGAAAATTCCTGTCATACACTCCTTGAAACTCCTGGCTGGCTCACCAGCTGGTAGTCTGATTTGGGGTGTGTTAGTAATGTTGATTTAATTTACCCACCTAATTTAATTATATTTAATTAATTTTAATTAATTAAATATATTAATGATTATTTTATGGATATTAGTTAGTATGGGTTTAGGTGCGCCAATTTGTTTGATCAGACGATAAAATTCGTCCTGAATCAGGCTTCACGGATTTTATAAAAAGACCTTAGCGGGTATGACAGGAAGCTTACAATGAGACAGATATAGTCATAAAGACCTTTTATTAAAATCAATGAAATAGTAAGCAAATGGTAAAACAGTTAGAATTACAGTTACAATTGTATTATTGTTATTCTAGAGATACATATGATAGTACAATATTATGTGCTGCAAACTTTGGTTTTAATAACCCGGTGTTGGAAAATAAGGGACCATGTCTCTGGCGGTTCCATTTTCACACCTCTTAGCAGAGGAAGCTAATGCAGAACTGTTAAAGCTGTTTACTCTTTAACTTAACTCAATAAGCCTTAAACTAAAATAAAGCATAGGGAAACCAAGTTTAGCCTAGTTCTCTTAAAACTTAAAGTTTGAAAAGAAACAAAGCATGACCTATTAATAGTTAATAGCTGTCGTAAATGGATAGCATCAATACATTGTTGAAAGTGAAGACAATGAAGAGTAGATGGGTGGGTAGATTGCCTCCCAAATGATGAGACGAATTGCCTTTTTATACGGCATTGGTCAGAAATCCTTCCTCTTATGCCCAAATTTCATCCTTCCCCTACAGAAATGTTAGGGTACACTTACCCCATAGGCTATTATGTATGTGATATGGATGACAGGTATGTATGCACTTGTGGTGTATTTGTTAGGTCTGTGGGTAGCACTTTGAAAAATCCCCTTTCCCTTCTTTCATTGTCTATTGGTTTAGGCAAAAGGTCTCTAGACATCTGTGTGGTATTTTATCTATTTTTACTTTTCTGGGTAAGGGTCCAAAAATGAGCTAACTTTGCCTTAGCTTCACATACAGGGGTTTGGCCTGTAAGTCTCTTGCATTAAAGCCATATTTATTTTTAATATAAGGCTATAAGCCTATTACATCAAATACTCAAATTTATAAGAAAAGATATATTTATACGAACAAGTAGATTAATCCTTAGGGCTACAGTATCACTTCACGATATCTCTACAGAAAAAAAGCTATGGTAAAACAATACTCTCTACAAGGAAACATTTCTTCTGAATTACAGAATCACAGAAGATTAGGATTGAAAGAGACCACAGGAGGTCATCTAGTCCAACCCCCTGCTCAAAGCAGGACCAACCCCGACTAAATCATCCCAACTAGGGCTTTGTCAAACAAGGCTTTAAACACCTGTAAGGATGAAGCATTCCAGCGCTTCACCACCCTCCTAGTGAAATAGTTTTCCCTAATATCCAACTTAGACCTCCTCCACTGCAACTTGAGACCATTGCTCCTTGTTCTGTCATCTGCCACCACTGACAACAGCCTAGCTCCACTCTTTTTGGAACCACCCATAAGGTAGTTGAAGACTTCTATCAAATTCCCCCTCTCTCTTCTCTTCTGCAGACTAAATAAGTCCAGTTCCCTCAGTCGCTCCTCATAATCCATGTGCCCCAGGCCCCTACCCATATTCGTTGCCCTCCGCTGGACTCTCTCCAATTTGTCCACATCCTTTCTGTAGTGGGGGGCCCAAAACTGCATGCAATATTCCAGATGTGGCCCTATCAGTGCAGAATAGAGGGTAATAATCACTTCCCATGAACTGCTGCCAATGCTCTTACTAATGCAGCCCAATATGTCTTTAGCCTTCTTGGCAACAGGGGCACACTGTTAACTCTTATCTAGCTTCTTGTGCACTGTAATCCCCAGGTTATTTTCTGCAGAACTGCCAGTTAGCCATCGGTAAGCAGCCTGTAGCAGTGCACAGAAGCAGGACTCTGCATTTGTCCTTATTGAACCTCACCTGATTTCTTTTGCCCCAATCTTCCAATTTGTCTAGGTCGCTCTGAACCCTATCCCTACCCTCCAGCATATCTACCTCTCCCCCTAGATTAATGTCATCCGTGAACTTGCTGAGGGTGCAGTCCATCATTCAGATCATTAGTGAAGATGTTGAACAAAACCAGCCCCAGGACCGACCCCAATGGCACTCCACTTGATACCAGCTGCCAACTAGACATTGAGCTGTTGATCACTACCCTTTGAGTCTGACAATCTAGCCAGCTTTCTCTCCACCTTATAGTCCATTCATCCAATCCATGTTTCTTTAACTTGTTGGCAAGAATACCGTGAGAGACCATATCAAAAGCTTTGCTAAAGTCAAGGCATATCACATCCACCGCTTTCCCCATATCCACAGAGCCAGTTATCTCATCATAGAACGCAATCAGGTTGGTCAGGTATGACTTGCCTTTGGTGAATCCATGTTGACTATTCATGATCACCTTCCTCTCCTCTAAGTACTTCAAATGGATTCCTTCAGGAGCTGCTTCAGAATTTTTCCAGGGACTGAGTTTGTGGTTCCCCAGATTCTCCTTCCCTTTTTTAAAGATGGACACTATATTTGCCTTTTTCCAATTGTCCAGGACCTCCCCCAATCACCATGAGTTTTCAAAGATAATGGCCAATGGCTCTGCAATCACATCAGCCAACTCCCTCAGCACCCTCTGATGTATTGTGTCTGGCCCATGGATTTGTGAATTTCCAGCTTTTCTAAATAGTTCTTAACCTGTTCTTTCACGACTGAGAGCTGCTCCCCTTCTCCCCATACTGTGCTGCCCAGTGCAGCAGTCTGACCTGGCCTTGTCTGTGAAGACTGAGGCAAAATAAAGCAAAGAGTAGTTCCATTTTTCCATATCATCTGTCACTAGGTTGATGCCTCCCTCATTCAGTAAGGGTCCCACACTTTCCCTGACTTCTTTCCACTTTCTTTCCACTTTCTTCTTGTTGCTAATATACCTGTAGAAACCTTTCTTGCTACCCTTCACAACTCTTGCTAGCTGCAACTCCAGTTATGCTTTGGCCTTCCTGATTACAACCCTGCATGCTTGACCAATAATTTTTTATTCCTCCCTAGTCATCTGTCCAAGTTGTCTTTTTGTGTTTAAGCTCACCAAAGATTTCTGTTAAGCCAAGCTGGACACCTGTCATATTTGCTATTCTTTCTGCACATTGGGATGGTTTGTTCCTGCGCCCTCAATAAGGCTTCTTTAAAATACAGCCAGCTCTCCTGGATTCCTTTCCCCCTCATATCAGCCTTCCAGGGGATCCTGCCCATCAGTTCCCTGAGGGAGTCAAAGTCTGCTTTTCTGAAATCCAGGGTCTGCATTCAGCTGCTCTCCATTCTTCCTTTTGTCAGGATCCTGAATTCTTTAGGATCAGCTCCCCAGGAAGTTTTTAATGGACATTTTAAAAGGAATTTCATTGAAAATATCTATGTATGAAAGTGTAGCGGCCTTGGCCGGGGCTCAGCTCCTGGTTGCAGGGGCTGAGCGAATGAAGCCGGTAGTCCGAGTCCTTGGATAGGGCCGGGCGGCGAACGAACAGTTTTTGGGGCTCTGGCCCTTTCGTGCAGGACAGGGCAACAAGTAGTTTAAGGGCTCTGGCCCTTTGGTGCAGGGCAGAGCTACAAGCAGTTTAGGGGCTCTGGCCCTTTGGTGCAGGGCAGAGCTACAAGCAGTTTAGGGGCTCTGGCCCTTTGGTGCAGGGCAGAGCTACAAGCAGTTTAGGGGCTCTGGCCCTTTGGTGCAGGGCAGAGCCACAAGCAGTTTAGGGGCTCTCGCCCTTTGTGGCAGGGCAGAGCAAGGGACAACTGGAGGTGATTGAGTTAAGTAAAGGAAGGGGGGAGTCTGCCACCCTTAAGGGGTGGCAGGGGGAACGCAGGCCCTCCCACTCCACTACGTTCCAGCCCAGGGCCCTAGTGGCGGCTGTCGCCGCTAAGGCGGTCAGTGGGGATCCTGGCCCGAAACACACTGACCGGGTGAGCGGCAGGGTTCCCACCGAAACACACTGACCGGATGGTCAGTGGGGATCCTGGCCGATGCACACGACCATCGGCTCGGGGCCTTCTGCGGCCTGACTGTAGTCAGCCGCCCCCGGGCTGCTTCCAACCTCCCCCTCCCTGGGTACCTGCCCTTCGCCGGCGTCGTCCAGGGGTTCCCAGATCATAGGTTCCTCAGCCGGCTCGGCAGCGGGGGGTCCAGTCCAGTCCTCGGGGTACCGGGGTCCAGGCGGTCCGACCCAGTCCTCCGCAGGGCGAGCGTCCGAAGGCGCGGCCCGCTGCTCTGGGTGCTGGCCCCAGGGGAGGTCAGGCCAGGACCCCTCCGGATACCGAGCGAGGGGTAAGCCGGGCCCAGCGGGAGCTCGGGCCCCCACGTCTGCCTTCTCCGGCGGCCTCCTTCTAACTGAGGGTTGGGACCGGGTTTTTATACTTCCTGTCCTGCCCCCTGACTTCCTGGGGGAGGGAACAGGCCGAGGGGGCCTTGAACTTCCGGTCCCGCCCCTTGACTTCCTGGGGTTGGGGATAGGCGGCCGGGCCTCTGCCCGGGGCTGCAGGGTTCCTAGACTATTCCCTGTCTCAGGAGCATGGGGGAGGGGACCCCCCTCGCTACAGAAAGATATAATTATAGTAATTTTCTCCCTCTCCTTAGAGAAAGACAGGGATTGTACAAATTGATATGGAAAGATAGGAGCGGTTTTATCTTTCCATGTAGTGGAAGTCAACACAATAAACACAATCATTATACCTAAGTTGAATTACTTGCTAAATATATTACTCTTGATGATACCAGGATATTTTTCACAATATTTAATTAAGCGTGTATGGATTTCTTCCAAGAATGGCCAAAAAAATCCCAAACTAAACAAACAAAACAAAAACCTCATAGTGAGCTTTCAAGATGATTGTATAGGCCTCCTTCTGTTGGGTTAGACCCTGCAATGGCATTCTAAAAAAAATGAATGCTGGACACCATCTGGAGTGAAGCTTGCTGAACCAATCTTTAATGATCATGAAAAAACCTAGCATGTAGGGAGGAGTAAAAGTAATATCAGCCTTATCATTCAAAATAGCAAATGTCTTTGAGAGCTGGTTGATAAAGTAACCCATTCTAGTTTCAAAATTCCCCTATTTCAGTGAGTCCCCTTCTTCTTACTGCCAAATCTTTCTTTTCACAGCATGGTATTTCTTGTGGTAATTCTTTTTCTTGTGAACGTGATAGGCAATATTGATCTTAAATCATTGAGAACCCAAATCCTATTATTTCTTAGACAAACTCATAATTCCATTGAAGTTCCTTAATAGGCTACCATAAGATTTTTAGTAGTTCCTGCCCTATGCACCGAGAAAGCTTCAGTTGAAGAGATGCTATAATTCTCTTGTAGAAGAGCTGCCCATCTTACCTACAATTTTACCAGAGTGGAATATACTTAATGGTTTCATTCTCACAAGCAAGGAGGCAGCTAAATTAATAATTAGTCAGAGATATTTTGCCGAAAAACCTTCAGACAATCTCAGCCCCAGCCATAATATTAGTATAACTTTAAGAACAGTCTCATGTACTAGCATATCAGGAAAGTTTACTATAACTTAATGCAAAGTGCTATAGGAGTATTCAAGTGTTCTTGAGATGTGGAAAAGAAAGACAGAATTATGCTCATGGCTGCCTATAATGCTCCCTTTCTGAAGAGTGTTACTGGAAGAATTGTATTGATCTAGTGGATTAGCGCAGATTAGTTTTTGGTTACTTGGTTCCTTAGTATTTACATTCCCAAATGAGAAACAAAATGTTTCTCAATGGAACCAACAATAATAGCCAAGGGACAAAATCTAGGCATGGTATAAAGCCCTAATGCACTGGGGAGATACATATGGATAGACCTGTGCTTTTTGTTTGTACCAAAATGTACTCATGTCATAAACAGATGTTTAAGGGTTAATGTCTCTTTTACCTGTGAAGGGTTAAGAAGCTCAGTGAACCTGGTTGACACCTAACCAGAGGACCAACAGGGGGACAAGATACTTTCAAATCTTGGTGGAGGGAAGTCTTTGTTTGTGGTTTTTGTTTGGTTCGTTGTTCGCTCCCAGGACAGAGAGGAACGGGACATCATTCCAGGTTCTCCAATCTTTCTGAATCAGTCTTTCATGTTTCCAAATAGTTAGTAATAGCAGACAAGGTGGATTAGTCTTATGTTTGTTTTCTCAACTGGTAAATGTGTCTTTTTGCTGGAAGAATTTTTACCTCTGTTTGCCGTAACTTTGAATCTCAGGCTGGGGTGGGGAGTCCCTATAGTCTATATAAATCTGAGTAAAGCATTTCCATCCTGATTTTACAGAGATAATTTTTACCTTTTCTTTCTTTAATTAAAAGCTTTCTTTTTAAGAACCTTGTTGATTTTGCCTTGTTTTAGAATCCAAGCATTTCCATCCTGATTTTACAGAGATAATTTTTACCTTTTCTTTCTTTAATTAAAAGCTTTCTTTTTAAGAACCTTGTTGATTTTTCCTTGTTTTAGAATCCAAGGGATTGAGTCTAAACTCACCAGGGATTGGTGAGGGGAAAAGGAGGGGGATGGTTAAATTCTCCTTGTTTTAAGACCCAAGGGGTTTGGGTCTTGGGTTCCCCAGGGAAGGTTTTGGGGGAACAGAAGTCTGCCAGACACAGACTTCTGGCTAGTGGCAGCGTACCAAATTTAAGCTAGTAATTAAACTTAAAAGTGATCATGCAGGTCCCCACTTCTTGAACCCTAAAGATCAAAGTGGGGAAAAAACCTTGACAACTCAGTTCTCTAAATATTCACAGATCTAGAGAGCTGATCCCACACTACTCAATGGAACAATTAGGAAGCCCAATCTGTAGAAATTTAAGGTATTTCCTGACCCATAGACAGTTGGTGTGTGTTTATGGGATGATCTGACTGAAAGACACAGAGGAGATGAGCTGTTTGACCAAGGTTACAAAGCAAGTCAATGGCACAGCTAAAATCAGAACTTAGGGAAAAGACAGGATCTTCCCACATTTGTTTATCACAATCTTTGGACCATATTGTGGCCTTTAACCTAAAAGGGTCTTCTGGGTGCTCTCTGGATGCAAATAAAAAATGTATATTAATTAGTAATGAATTCCTGAGTCTTGTTCTTTTGTTTCTTACATTGTGCCTCTACATAGAATTAACAACCCAGATCACTTACCCGTTAACTATTACATAAAATTAACTAAACAACCAATATATTTAAAACTCATTGTCATCTTATGATCCAGTGTTACAGAATTATTACACAATGGTTCCAAAATATTTGGCTGAATTATATATTTATGTATATATTTCATCTATAAAAATTCTGTACTAGCTTAATTTTAGAAAGTTACAGCCAAGGAGGAAATTGTTTAAAAATATTTTAAACATTCTTATTAAATTGGTACTTATTAAACAATCAGAAATGGAAAGAAATTGACAAATAGCATAAGAATTACTTATGTACAAACTGTATCTAGTTTCCAGATACATAAACAAAACAAAACCGTAAGTTGTTGATGTTTTTCATGTACTTAATTTAGAATGGCTTCATTTTAAAAAAATATATTGCAAAATAGTAGTCTTCTGTGTGGACTAACACTATCGGATACATATCAAACAAAAGTTAAAAACCTGCAAAGATGTTTAGTCTCTAGTGTTTTGTTACATACAGACAGAATATAATGAGTTAAAGATAGACAGACAGCCTTATATTTGAGTTTCCTTTGCTTTTGATGGTTTGTGTTAAAAATTTAACATTACAGAAATGTATTTTTGTGTATGTAAATATACAGTCTATTCCATAGCAATGTAATATCAGCTTAACATCAGCAGCTTGAGCTTAACGTCAGTAATGAGAGAAATAAAGACCCTTCATGCATATCTTTTGAATCTAATGACACATACCCAACCTATCAGCATTGTGAGAATATCTGCATTAAATATCATGAAATTAGATAAACTGTGTATCTTCTCTTACAGCTTTGAAGCTCATATTAGAGAGTGCATGGTTGAAGTAGATTTGCATGTAATTTAGCACAGCTTCAGTAATCTTATATGTGAAGTTGTTTAATGCTTATGAGAAGAAAAATAATGAGGTTTAGAAAATTAAATTGTATATTCTGAAATCCAGTTTGAGGGGGTTTAAATTAAAAATAAATAAATGTGTTTTTTTGGGGGCTGAGGTAGGGGCACTTCACATTTATTTTCATAAACCCACTATCTTTTTCATCTCTTTGTTTCCCATCAAGCGTCATAAGAAACATATTGTGTGATCTGTATATGCTTGGTGGTAAAAGAAAAAAAAAAGTCATCTATGGCAGAAACCTGATACTGGAAACACAAGTAGTCCTTAACTCATCTGAGCATCCCAGTTAAGTCCAAAGGAGGAGTACATAAAAGCTAGATCATGCCTTCTCAAGGCACAGCCCAGAGAAAAAAAGGGGGACTGTAATGTTACGAGACTTAACCCTGTGGCACCTCCTGCTGGTCATCCAGGGAATTAGCTTGCTGCTGGCCCCCGTTTCCCTCCCAGACCTCGGTGCCCTTTACCCATGGGTTCTGCCCACCACAACAACCCCAAATCTGGGTCTCCACACTCAGAGGAACCTCCAACCCTTTATCTTCACCTTGCCTCAGTGGCTACCGCCAGTCACTATCTAGCCCCCACTCACTGAGGCAGACTGCAGTCTGTAAAGGCCACTCATTTTTGGCAAGGGGGGGTTGGACCTACTGCCTTGACCTACCCTAGGCTGCACCCCTGCACCCCCAGTACCCTTCCTGGCCTTTCATCAAAGGCGTGTAGCCTGAGGATTTGCCAGGCTGGAGCTCCCTAGCTCCTCTAGCCTTCCCCCAGCCCTGCTCCACTCTTGGTACCCTGCTCAGCTCCCAGAAAGCCAGGTCTTTCTCTCTCTATGGCCAGAGAAAGACTCTCTGAACTCCTGGCCCACAGCCTTTTATAGGGCCAGCTGTAGCCTGACTGGGGTGTGGTCCCAGTTGAAGCTGTTTCCCCAGTCAGCTTAGGTCAGGGGTTGGTAAGCACCCTGGTGGGCTTGGTCAGTTTGTTTACCTGCTGTGTTGGCAGGTACGGCCAATCGCGACTCCCACTGGCCACGGTTCACCATCCCAGGCCAATGGGGGCTGCGAGAAGCACTGTGGGTGAGGGATGTGCTGGCCACAGCTTCCCGCCACCCCCATTAGCCTGGGACGGCGAAATCCATGCACTATTCAGCCTCTTTTTAAATTAGCTACAGCTGAAAGATAGATCTCAGAGAGACTTTTGCATAGACTATAGATTATTATTAGGTACATTCTACTTCTTGGACTAATTTCCTTAAGTTCTGTTAATTTAAAACAATTAAATAAGAAGTCTCATTCATGTTACTCTCCAATATATTACTGTACAACTATTTAAAAAGAAAAAATAAATTAAAAATATAAATCCATCTTTGTACCAAAAAAGAGCTCTGCAGGAGCAAGGCCTGCTACACGGACCCCAGTAGAAAAAGGTCTAAGGAATGTATTATGAGATCACTTAACTGCAAAATTCAGTGACCGCTATGGGGAGTTGGGTGAGCTCTAAAACTGATCCAGCTGGGTGACTGGTAACAAGAAGAGGCTTGTTTATACTGGAGTTAACAGGAAAAAAATAACTGAAAATCAAATCTGAGACAAGGATACTGATTAAAGCAAAGATTATAATGGCAAGAAATGTAGAGTGATAACTAAGAGAGCTAGAAGAGAGCTTGAAATGTGAGGATACTGAGTGTGCTATGTGGTAAGTACCTGCTGTCTTCCCAGATTTTACATCACTGTCTAGTTCCTTCTAAAACAACAAGTTAAGGAGTTAAGTTAAGGAGAAAACAATTTTGAAGGGAGATGTTATAGAATTCCTTCTGGGTCTGAATAGGCAAGACATCTTAAAAGTGGAACCATCTTTGAAAATCTATTGAATGCTAGGTACAGAGACATTTTTTAAATGAAGTCACCTTGAGAAAACTGAGTCAAGTACTCCATTTTTATCTCAAGGCTTTCCATTTAATAACTAGCTGATTTAGTTTTCAGGAAGAAGGCAACAAATGTGCTTTTTCAAATTATGTCAGTCAGAGGCAGGTTTTCAAGAAAATGCACAGTGAGGAATATTTATTAATCAGTGGCCATACTCCCTCCATATGATCTCTCCCTTCCATCAATACTTCCATTCCCTCCTTTCCTCCCAACTCTTACTAGTCATGTGGTCTACCATTAAGAAATGACATGGAAGGAGGTGTTTATTCATTTCAAAATAGGCCATCAATTCCACAATGCTATATTTTATGGAACCTGCTATGCTAAATTGCTGCTCAGAGTAAAGTTTTTAGAAGAACAGCTCAAGCATTTTATTGTTAGAGCTGGGTGAATAACTAACTTTTCAGTTCAGCTGCAGTTCTGAGAAACCAGTGGGGAAATTGTTTTTGGTTGAACCATATCTGAAAATTGTAAGATTTTTTGGTGAATTGAAAATGTCTATTTTGAGTCTGTCCAAGAGCAGAGTTTCAAACCTAGGTCTCTCAGATGTCAGGGAAGCACCCTAATTGCTAAGATAGAGGGAGCAGCAAAAGCAGTCCCAACACTGCCTTCTCTAACTGTTTTGGGATTGACTCAACCAATTTATGTAAGTTTTATGAATAATTTGTGATGAACCAAAAAAGCACTTTTTTGTCAAATAAATTATTTGTCCAAAAAATGTCATGCAGATCTATTTACAACTCTGAAAGAGAACTGGACAAGATCACTACTGAGATGCCAATTCAGTGAAGGGTTTGTACCTGCAGAAACAAGAATAACATTCTGCAGATATCCATCCATGTATATCAGAGCACACCGATGACCCCACAGCTGAGAAAGGTGCTAGAATGCTTAATTTTAGAATCTTGCTAGGGCTTTCCCTCCTGTGTTGCCTTTATTGGGCATAAGTGCCCATTAAAAGCCTTTGGAGGTACAGATAATTTGTAATATTCCACCCCCCTCCCCCACGACCACAGGCCAGAGACCTAGTGTGAAAATATTTCTTCACCCTGCCCAAGTGAGAGTAGACACCTACAGGAGTATTCTTCCAATTACCAATTTGTTTGTGACTGTGATTGAGGTGAATGTTCATAACTGACGGAGCATTGGGGATCCTTTGACTGAAATAGATATTATTGCATATGACACATTCATTGACTAACTTCCATTAATCTGTTAAAATAAAAATCTGTTTTACAAATTCACAGACAGAAAAAGGGCAAAAATAATCACATAAAGTATTAGCTACTAATAACACACCCCTGATTATAGTTAGAATATGTTTCTTCACATAGCTCTGCTGGTTGTATCTCATTTCTGTTCTACAGCATCTCTGCATTCACAGCCTTTGCCTTTCGTATATATAATGAAAGCTGGTTATTTTGCATTGGATATGCTGCACAAACTGGCATATATTAAAACAGGAAGGCAATATCTTACAGGACTCATTTTGTATACTCTCTCTTTTTCATCTTCATTACCTATCTAACTAATGTTCAGATGTTTTATATCTCTACCTTTCTTTTTGTTTGCCCCTCAGGTGATCTTTTTCCTGAGACTTTGTAACTAATACTTGTCTACCTTAAACAAATGACTGTCTTAAAATACACAAAAAGAATGATTGTAAAGGAATTTAGGTGGGGGGTGGGGAGAAAAGATTGTCTTGTCACTTAAACCATCATCAATCAAATTATAAGATTGCTAATATCATTGGATAGTTTTCTTTAAGAATGAAATATACTAAAGGACTAACCAACTTTATTTGCTTTTAGACTTATTGGAATTTCAGTCTCATTGTGCAACCTTAACAAGCCAGCCAGGAACAGTAAGCCATTACCTTGAAGGAAATATTCATTTCAACTCTTCACAAGAATGAAACTGAGAGGAATTCATCAGGTGAACAGCAGCACTGTGAATATATACCCATGTGAGTAAGTTCAAAGTCATGTGTCACAGAGTCAAACTGCATAACCTGACAGGTAATGAAAGAGGCTAATTAATCACCTCCAGCATCTGTTAAGGCAAAATATATTTTCTTTAGTTGTTCAGCAGGGAGTTTCTGCTTTCTGCAGTCCTCCATATCATGCAGTGTTCATAGTCATTAACATGACAATAGTCATACCAATCCAGGGAAACAAAGAAGACGGATTACTATTGGATTTGGGGCCTCATCCAAAGCCCACTGAAGTCAATAACTTCAATGCACTTTGGATCTGGCCTTAATTGTGGCTGCCTGTGCATGGCCAGTCTGGAGAAGAAAAGTACAGAGCATGTGCAGGAGGCAATGTTCACTGAGTATGATATAGGAATTTACTTGCTCATTTGGCAGTGTTCTGTGTCCCCCAATGGCTATCGTTGGTGATCAATTTCTTGTCTCTGTGCCAGAACTCAGAGACCAGTGCTGGGGAAATGCATGCTATTCTTATTTTAAATATGTAGGAAGTGCTGCCACTCAATATATTTCCTAACCCCCAAGCCATTGGTTTATGGTAGAATATCTTAGCTCTCAATGGTATTGAGAATATGATTTTACCAAAGGGTACACAAGAAGAATTTAACACATGTTCTGTGTTGCACTGTTAATGAGCAGACAACTGATTCTGATGGGCTGGATGACCCCACCATCCACATGCACTCCCATTGGAAAAGTTGTCAACACTGGAAAATTTAAGATAGATCTTTCATAATCACGCCAGGGACCATTTATTTCACACTCCTCAAGAAAACTTCACAAGGTGATAGAAAGAGGCAATTGTAAAATGTTATCTGTTATGTGTGTGTTAATTAAGTATATGAATGTAATTTCATGGCTTTGTACTCTTCTTAACCCTCCAATGCTTTGTATACATTAATTTGTAGCACACTATGAATTTACCTAAAATTTAAAACAATATTGTAATGTATTCCTCCTTGTTGACTC
Source organism: Chelonoidis abingdonii (assembly GCF_003597395.2). Classification (NCBI taxonomy): domain Eukaryota; kingdom Metazoa; phylum Chordata; order Testudines; family Testudinidae; genus Chelonoidis; species Chelonoidis abingdonii. The sequence continues at coordinate 297,271,348 of NC_133769.1, forward strand.
TGGGTTTTTTAATTCAAATTTTATTGTGTTTGTTTCCTTTTATATGTTTATGAATTAAGCTAGTGAGTAGCTTAGCTTGGCTCTGTTTCTGTATATTTTAGAAACAAAAACCAAAACTCAGGTTAGAGAGATGCAACTTCCATAGGATTTTTGTTCATTTTTAAATGAATGAATGAATGATTTTTTTTAACAAAACTTAATTCTGAAGCATAGAAATAAATTATGTTTCATCAGCCCAGGTTATGTCAAATTTAAATGGCAAAATGCCACTCTCAAGCTGGAAGCCAGCCAACCACACGGTGAATGATAATCTTTACTACCCCTTATTACAAACAAAACACCTAAGTTTTGGGTCAGGATAGAATTCCTGATATTTTGGGCTTTTTGTTACCCAGTAAATTTTGTCAACAGAAAATCTAGTTGCTGTAATTAGTTGTATAATAAAATAATGCTGTTCACTCTCAGAGAACCTTTCATCAGAGCTGTGATGAAATTGAGATGGTTAGCCAATCCTTACAACACAAAGGAGAGACAATTTCACAGATGGGTATACTGAGGAACATACAAAATACAGATACAGAAAGGAACATTCTTGGCCAAGGTCACTATGAGTAAATGATTGAGCCAAAAACAGAACCCAGGAATTCCAAATCTCAGTCTCCTGCTCTGAAGCTTATCTGAATCTTTCACTGGTATAATACAAAATGGGATAAGGGAATGTGGCCAAACCAATGACATAAAGACAGAAAGCTTTTTTAAAAAATCTTTTTTTCCATGAATTAAATCCCCTTTTTTCCAATGATGGACCCATGCACCTGTTATTCTAGAAAACTTACCCCTGTGGAGCAATATTATGAGTTCCTGGATAAAGAACTTCTGGTGATCAAGACTGACTTTGAAGAGTGGCAACATTACCTAGTAGGGTGGCATTGCATGGTCCAAGTGTTTACCAACAATAAAAACCTGGAGTACTTTCTTAGGGCCACGGTCTGAACCAAAAGCAGCCTTAGTGGCCCTTGTTCTTGTCGCAATTCAACTTTACCATACAGACCTAGGACCCAAAATAAAATCTGCAGGCATGGGGACCTGGCCCACCTCGTTATGCTAATCACTAGGTCTGACTGCGAGGGCCCAGCCCTGACAGTCATGTTTTGTCAATTTTCTTTTGAAATCAGAAAGATCCTATGCACAGAGAGAAGAGAGAGTAAAAGGTAGTAAAAAGGTGGCTGAGATTGCTGGCATGAAATTCAATTAAATTGGAGAAGCAGAATTGTCTCTGTGTATATCCTCACATTACTGAAGTTTAAGCTTGAAGTGACAAAAGTCTGGAAACCTGTTTGAAGATCTACCCTAGAGAGAAGGTTGCACTCCACTCATCAAACAATATGAGAAATATTGTATTTCTATCTCCTAAGAAGTTTCTCCTCATCCCTGGAAGACATGGATATTGATGCGAAGGTAAATGTGATCATAGAATTCTTTCCCATTTACTACATTCAATACTGTCAGCTAAGATAGATTTCACTTGAAAAAAAATTACTGTATGTAGATCACTGAAGCTACTCAAATGCTCAGCTCTTTTGCTTTGCCATCCTAAGCATATGTAGGCCATCATGATCTTTCACAATTTGGAGGCTAAGTGACTGCAGCTAAAATCTCAATTCACTGCACATTGCAAAAAAAGCTTAAAACTCCTTCTTATTCATGTCTCTGCTCGTTACCCTTCACTTGAATAAGCAATCATTTAAATAGTACAATCAGCAGAACGAAATACATACTGATACATTCTGTATCTATCCCCCTCTCTGTATTATCGATGTTGCTAGAAACAGTTTGTATTGTTATCCTTTACTTATTATTTCATTTGACTACACATCTAGTGTACTTTTCAATGTATTAATATTTATTTCTGCTGATGTTATGATCTTTCTGTTAAATAGCATTGAGTCAGACTTAATAAGTACTTATACACATATGTAAAACTGTCTTTCAAAACTCTTATAGGATCTGTTGTAGTTTTCCTTCAAAATCTAGATTGCTCTAAAGACAATATAAATTATCAGGGTGAAATCCTGGCTCAACTGAAGTTAATGGGAGTTTTGCCACTGAACTCAGATGAACTAGGATTTCACTTTCAGATGTCAGGGGAGAAGCTGACCACAGTGTGATAGGGGTTAGGAATAAACTACCTCTCTATGCAAGTAATTATCCACTATGGTGATCCTTGCTTTAGGTAATTGCCTTGTGTATTTTGGAACTCAACAAAATTGTCTCTAGTGTCATGAACACACAATATATTCTTACATAAACTCATAGGCAATAATAGCCTAGCCTAGGGCAAGATTCTGATCTGCTTACTCCATTAACTTCAATGAGACTATTTGATATTCGGATACTACTCAAGGTGAGTAAGAGTGGCAAGTGAGTGGTTTGTATTGCAAACATTTGTTGCAGTTGGGGTCACTAAAATTTGTTAATGAAATTGGAGCAATTTTGCTGGGAGAAAAGACTCAAACATAGAAGTGTGCAAAGCTTCAACCAGGAGGATTCATGTGAAAATTCCCATAGGAGCAGCAAGAGCAATCATCTTCTCCATCTCCACTGTCACTACATAGGCCATGTGTGCTCGACGACTGCACACAATCCTGAGTTCCATTCCCAACTTCAACGGTGTTTTAATAATATTTCCCCCAATATCAGGGGTCGGCAACCTCAGGCACGTGGCTAGCCAGGGTAAGCATCCTGACGGGCCAGGCCAGTTTGTTTATCTGCCAGGTCAGCAGGTTCAGCTGACCATGGTTCCCACTGGCCGTGGTTTGCTGTCCCAGGCCAATGGGGGTGGCAGGAAGCAGAGCGGGCGAGGGATGTGCTGGCCACGGCTTCCCACCACTCCCATTGGCCTGGGATGGGAAACCTCAGCCAGTGGGAGCCGCGATTGGCTGAACCTGCTGATGCAGCAGGTAACCAAACTGGCCCAGCCCACCAGGGTGCTTACCCTGGCAAGCCGCATGCCATAGGTTGCCAAACCCTGCCCTATATTACAGTTGACAATCATAATTCAGTTATGCTTCACAATACTTTTATGCAACAGGTACACTTATTCTTATTTTGCATATAGGGAAATGGAGTCTTAGAAAGAAGTACTTCACCTTGTCCAGAAGGTCTAATATAGTCCAAGAATGCCAACTGACATGAACAGTTAATTTAACTTCCTCCAATTTCAGAAAACTGAATCATTCCTACCCATGCAAAAAGACACACAAGACAAAAAAAAACAAAAAAAAAATCCTCTATATGATCAGGTATGTAGAAAACTCAGTTCAGGGAGAGATTAGAAATGATGGATAAAGGGAAATTACCACAATATCAAAAAAAGACAGACCCTAAGGGATCAAAGTCAGAACCTCACACATCTTGTGTCATCTGTTATGCATAACAGTTGTCTTTCCAATACTAGCAAACTAGATAGCTCAACAGTCTTGTTGCCTTTGGTTTCCCTGCCATCGCTGTCTTGTCTTCATTCACTTTTACACAGGTTTCCCTTTCCCATGGTACAGTGACTGATTTTTTTCATAGACAATGCTGGAAAGAATAAAGCCCCTAATAATGGCACAGCATATAGTCTTTGAAATGTAGTGCACTTCTCCTAAATGGATTTACTGACTTATAATTTTCTGTCAGCACCACAGTTATTGTCACAAAGTAAGTGTATTTTCATGAATACCTTCGGTCAGATCATTTTTGGGACTTTTCTACTTGTGTAGTTGCCAGGGGTCTGGCAAGGAATTGGGGGATTCTGTAGCTCAGTTTTGTCAAGCAGTGTCCCGTCCCAAAAAAGTCACCATTTTTGTTGTGAATACTCTGGCATGCAAGCTTAATATTAGCCTTCTATGAATATTTGTTCAAATAAAAACATGATTGAGATCACTTGAATAGACATAGACAGCAAATACCAAATGGGTTCTCTAGCACAATCAACATGAATTCATTGCTGTCATTGGTATTAACAGTCCTGGAATTAACTTTAAATATACTTTTCAGTTACTTCTCTATACTGCTCCCTCACTCAAAATTTTCTCAGTGCAGGATGATAATAATGCACAAAAGATACTTGTGTAAGTATAAGAGTTGAAATATCATTGGAATCCTCTATAGCGCCATCATGTCAGTGTTCTAGCCTAGCCAATAATAGCATGTCATATCTAAAATATCATTTTAACAATATTAACAAAGGAAATGCAACAGAATCAGAAGATCAAATATTTGTAGATTTTAATTAATGAAGTCATGATATGTAACAATATATAAGATGAGACTGGAATTTATTATGAAAACTATTGTTAGCAAATTCAGTAAGAGGGTGTGAATGAAACCTACACTGACTTCTCACAGTCATCCAATTACGTCCAATTATGTCATACAGTTCTTACCAGTGAAAATAAAGGTTTGGATTGGGGAAGATGGTTAGGGACCTTTACTATTTCAATTTTATATCAGTTAATTGTAAAGATGATGTCTGATTCCCCTGGTTTCTCAGCATTTACTTCTGTGTGAAGTGAATTACCATGAGATCAGTAGTAATCCATTCTGCTCACTAAGAAATTTGTAAGGATTAAGTCCATTAATATCTTGAGGCATTCAGATACAAGGTTGATGATAGCAATGTAACTAAATAGCTAGATAAGGATAAATGACTTTACAGGTAAGTGTCAGTGGAGAATCAGGCCCAGAGAATAAAATTCCTACTGGTGCAGTGATCCCAGGTCAATAGAACCACTCAAAAAAGCAATCTGTGCACCCAGAAATCACTGCATATGCAATAGGTTTCTTTAAAAATGGCCACACTCATCCAAATAGACTGCATTAGTGATCATCGGTACTTTTATAAATTATTGTACCGTGAATTATCCCAAGTCTACTTCCTGGGATGACAGCCAGTATAACGTGTAGTTTAAATAGATCCAAATGGAGACTGAGGCTAAGTGAATCTGATTTAATCATACTTAATGTTGAAAAGTAATAAAATTGGATTGAATGTGCCTCCTTTTTCCCCAATGTTTGCACAGTGGGTCATCTGAATATTTCAAAATGGAAAGGAGTCACCCAGAGGACATTACCACATCATTTTTGGTCCACATTTCAATGAATTAAATAAGTTAAAGGGGGGCATCTGGCATCAGGATGCTGTAGTCTACTCCATTCATGTTCTTTAGCGAAGTCAAAGGCCAAACATTGAATACACATTTTTTTTCTAATTGAATTTTAAAATTATACAGTCTAATGAAGTAACTGAAGTGCATACAATCATATTATCCAATGCATCTGGAAAGCTTGAGCTCATTTTGCCTTATAACTAAAGAAAAAGTGTGTTCATTGTAGGAGTAATAAACATAGGTAATTATGCATAATTATGGAGATTAGGTTCCAATTAAGGTTCAAGTTCCGTAATAAGCACATCAAAAAATCTTTTTTACATTTTTAGTGGCACTAATGAATACCAAGGTAACTCAAGTAAGAGCATTCTTATGGTTATAGGCAGAAAGATTTTTAGATCCAGGTGGTTTCCATGCATTGTGGTGTTTTAGAAGCATTAAGGCTATGTCTATACTATGGACCTGACCGACAAAAGTTTTGCTGACAAAAGTGCTAGTGTAGACAAAGTCTAAGTTTTAAAGGATATACTTCCTTTCGCTTCAGCACTTTACCCATAGCAGCATCACAGAGCAGAAAAAGAGTTTTTATATCATATAGCAACACTCTGTTAGCCACTTTGAAAGTAGCAAAATAAAAAAAAATCTGTTTTGCATTTGATAGAAGAAATTGAACTGTTCTTTTCCCATTCCACTCATTTGTACTTTTGCCTGTTCTGCTATGCTAAAATTTGATTCAAAATCTTATTCTACATAGTGGGGGAGGGAGAGCTCAGTGGTTTGAGCATTGGCTTGCTAAACCCAGAGTTGTGAGTTCAATCCTTGAGGGGGCCGTTTAAGGAACTGGGGTAAAAATCTGTCTGGGGATTGGTCCTGCTTTGAGCAGCAGTTTGGATTAGATGACCTTCTGAGGTCCCTTCCAACCCTATGATTCTCTGAACTCTTTCCCATCTTTTTACATACATTGAGGTAATTAACTAGAAATAGTTCACATTTTGTTTGATTAATACAAGAAATTGGTGTAATTCACCATGCTAAATGTCAGTTATCCTCCAGGGATTGGGCTGGGGCAGTAAGAAAGTCAAGAGCACAGAAATACTAGTAAGCAATTCACAATTTCATAAACAGCTCATTTTTTGCTGTATGCTTCACATCAGCCACACACAGTGTATGCAGTGTTTGAGTTAATGGTTTTGGGGAGGCGTAACTGAGAACACTTGCCCTCCTAAAACCTCTTCATCAAGCAACCCACTACGCAGAGGCTGAACATGCTGCACCCTCCTGTAGAATGCTTAATTTAACTCCCTACCACAGTGCCCCAAATGTGTAGAGGATAATGTAAAACAACATCATGTCTCATACAGGTAATATAGATCAGTGTATGTTCAGCATAGCTGGAAGCAATGGGTTTGCATACGTTTTTTAAGAGACAGATTAGGGTAATTAACATATTAAGTTTATAGTATACAGCATAGTCAAAGAAACAGAAGAAAGTGGGAAAATGGACATGTAACTGTGATACAAGAGACGTTTTAATACGTATGTAAGCATGATTCACAGCTTTGTAGTCTATGAGATTTAAAGCTGCTTTCATTTAAATCAAAGGAAATCTGGGCTGGAGTGCAGGCTCTGGGTTGGGGCCAAGGATGAGGGGTTTGGGGTCCAGGAAGGGATGCCAGGTTTGTGGGGGCTCAAGGCTGGGGTAGGGGATTGGAGTGCAGGGTTGGGGCATGGACTTACCTCTGGCAGCTCCCAGTCAGCAGTACATCTAGGTTGAAGTGGCAGGCTGCCTGTCCTGGCACTGCAGACCACACTGTGCCCTGGAAGTGGCCAGCCACAGGTCTGGCTCCTGGCTGGACCTGTGGCTGGCTGCTTCTGGGGCATAGTGTGGTCCGTGGTTTCCAGCCAATGGGATTGCAGAGCCAGTGCTCGGTGTGGAGGCAGCGCACAGAGCCCTGTGGCCCCCTTGCCTATAAGCTGGACCCACTGCTGGCTGCTTCTGGGGTGCAGCATGGTGTCAGAAAGGGTAGGCACTAGCCTGCCTTTGCCTAAGTTGTGGGTACAGCTTTTTGTCTTATTTGCAACATAAGCTAACAGTTTCCTTCTCTCACTTGTGTTTTCTCCCGGGAGCATCACTGGGGCTTAGGTGAGAAGGAAACCATTCTGCTTGAGCCAGTTCCCATTGAACACATATGTGGTAACATAAGTGAGGGAAGAGAGACTGATCCAGTACAAGGCTTTAGTATCATTAATAATCTTAAAAGGAGTCTGGTATGCAAGGACATTGACAGATATGAAGCACACTGGGAAAGAATGGTGTCCCTTGCTTTGTAGCTGAATTGAGAAACAAAGGGTATCTGTTAAAATGTCAATCTATGCTTCCCTTGTTTCTTTTTCTTCTACTTTATTATTCTTTCATTGTCTCATTTTCTTTTTTGCAGAAGAAATATGCCATGTATCATTATAACTATTTTTCCCTGTATTTCATCAGTTAATATTTTTGGACTGTTTCATTAAGCCCATGCTTAATTTTAGGCATGTATAAATTTTAATCTGTTTGAATTCAGTGGAACTATGCACCTATGTAAACTTAAGCATGCATGTAAGTCTTTGCAGGCTCAGGGCCTAATGTATCAGTTTCTATAGAAGAGCCAACAGCAGGCCAATGTGACATGCCTGACTGGGGAGGACATAATATAGTGAGATAATGGTTGGTTATTCTGGGACATACAGTACCAGGTAATAACCTACCTGTAGCTCCCCAAGATAGTAGAGCAAGGGATAGCAGCCTTTTCCAGCTGGCTGCATATCTGTCAGTGTTCTCAGTGCAGATTTTCCCTTTATCTATTGAAGGCTGTGAAAAGGTGTTGTTCTTTGTAGTGGTCAGTCACCAGATGACAGTATCTCATTGGTAGTGCAACATTGGGTGGGCTAGAGTTCACTTTATTGCCCATCTCCAGAGGCTAAAAAAACCAGCTACCATAGAAAAGTAGCTGGAGTCCCAGAATTCAGTCTCTATGGATTTTTCAGCAAGGATTGCACAGGATCAACCTCCCCACATTTAAGTCCCAAAGGGAAGTATAGAAATTAACTTAATTAATAATTATTAAAATCTTATGAAAAAGAGACATAATAATAACTTAATGTTTGTAATATAACATGACTATTTTATAATCTACTTACATTATACAACAAAGAGTCCTGTGGCACATTATAGACTAATAGACGTATTGGAGCATGAGCTTTCGTGGGTGAATATCCACTTCGTCGGATGCATGTGCATGCGTCGACCAAGTGGGTCTTCACCCATGAAAGCTCATGCTCCAATACATCTGTTAGTTTATAAGGTGCTACAGGACTCTTTGCTGTTTTTACAGATCCAGACTAACACGGCTACCCCTCTGATGCTTTACATTATACAGTTACTCCTAAACATAAATAAATAAAACAAATTACATCTAAACAGGTCAATCCCCACAAAAACACAGTTAGAAGGAACTCAGAATTCTCAAAAGCTTAGAGTCTTTGATCACCAAATCTATACAATCTGCTGAGTCAAAAACATGTTCCCATCGCTTGCTCGTAAGACGCTTCAGCTAGAATCCATGCAGCCATCCAATCCTCTTCCTCTGCTGTAATCACTGTTAGCCTGTTACCTAACTGATTAACCAACCACTCAATTAAGTGTACAGATCAAGGGTCGGCAACCTCTGGCTCGCCAGGGTAAGCACCCTGGCGGGCAGGGCCAATTTGTTTACCTGTCGCATCTGCAGGTTCGGCGGACCACGGCTCCCACTGGCTGCGGTTCGCCCTCCCATTGGCTGGGTACACAAACCACGGGCAGTGGGAGCTACAGTCCACCAAACCTGCTGACGCGGCAGGTAAACAAACTGGCCTGGCCCACCAGGGTGCTTACCCTGGTGAGTCGCGTGTCAGAGGTTGCCGACCCCTGGTATAGATTAAAAAAAAAAAACTCTGTTACAAGAAAATGCAAGAACTGAGAATAGCAGAATATAAATGACTCTTTTTCCACTACTACATTTAAAGAAAAGCTGGTGAATCATACTAGTTGAGACAATCCACCTAAAACAGTTTGGCTAAAATCAAACAACATTCAAAGCATACCATTAAAATAGAAGACATTATATTTCCCTCCCAATTTCCCCTTTCTATAATTAATATTGCCTATGCATCCCTGTTGGAGGGTTAACAATATCACTAACCTAGTGCAAAATGCTTCAGAGTTAGGGCCAACAGCCTGCTTTCTGCCCCTGGGCTCAGTTTCTCCCAACTCACATAGGACACATGGCCCTTTGTAAAACAACTGCCCTGATGCTTGCTCTCATGGAGTTTGATCCTAGCAACAGAGAATCTGTTGGAGCAGACCCCAAACTACCACACCCCAAATCCCAAAGCTTCCAAATGTGGAGTTCTAAATCTATCTAGCAACAATGGCCCAGACGCAACTCACTCCTACCCTCCGCAATGGGTCTCTTAAAGAGATATTTCCCTATTAGGCACATGGGTTACATTAGCAGAGGAATGTTGCTGCTCTATACTGGGGCCTCTACTTCAGCTTAATTTCTAATATGTCTTAGAGTACATCTACACTGCAATAAAAGACATGCAGCCGTCCTGGGCTCATGGGACCTGGCCTGTGGAGCTATACAGTTGCAGTGTAGATATTCAGGCTTATGCCGGAGGCCATCTCTGAGCCCCCATGAGGGAGAGGGTCTCAGAGCCCAGGCTCCAGCCCAAACCTAAATGTATACACTGCAATTTTATAGCCCAGTAAACCTGAGTCCCAAAGGCCAAACCAGCGACCCTAGGCTAGATGCAGGTCAATTATCACAGTGTGGACATATCCTTAGCGCCTGTGTGAGCTATTAAACTGCCTCAGGGCCAGATTTACACCTTCTGAGCCCGTAGGCACAGCAACTTCGGTAACCCCCTCCCCCCACCTATAACTGACCTTCATGTTTTCTTTTAAAAAACGAAACTTTTAACCCACTTTTAACTTTTAAGTGCCCCTAGGCACATGCCTACTGTGCCTATTTGGAAATCTGGCCCTGACTGTCTCCACCACTACCAGCTGTGCATGGTACAGTCCACTATGGAATACTTGCCATGTTTGCTTTTGTATCCATTCTTTGTGTACGAGGCTGCATTCAGAGAGGTGTGACTTTGAAGCATGTTTGCACTTTTAAAAAAAATCACGTGACTTGCAGTCTCTGTCACTTATATGGATGCATACTTATATTTGTGGAAGATTAGCCTATGGCTGCAATATGGACACATTTGTATATCTGTGTAGTGTGGCATATTGAGTGGTTCCTACCAATTGTCATCTTCATTTGGTGCAAAACCAAAATGGGCCATACATTTAAACTATTCAGACTTATTCGTTTAAGTCATTTTAACAGTAGCCAATGAATGTAATATGAGTTACAATACAAATATATAATACAAATACATTAAAATAACATTATTGTAATTCAGAGATGTATGGTTGCCGCTTAAGCCAACAAAATGATTGAATCTCCAATTTCAGGATCAAATCTTCAGTACGTTGGAAGGATGCAGGCTTATTGCCTTCATCATGGAGCCTCGGTATCAGGAGTTACAAGCTACACTTCTGTGAATTTCTTGGTTTATCTCAACCTGGAAACTCCTTAAATGTGTGTTTTGGATGGTAATATTTCAAAGTAGGAAATACTTGTAACCTGCGCTGTTATAACTCTCTCATAGAAGCGAGTGGGGGACACTGCTGTCTTGACACTGGAACTGATCTATGGACTTTTCAGTTACAGGAACTGAACCAACTCACCAAACACACAACCAAAAAATGTTGATTCAGTTCAACATGAAACATTTATTTATGTATTTATTTATTTATGGTGTTTGGTGTTTTGAATCATTGTTCGGCTGTTTTTCTCGGGTTTTTTAATCAACTAAATATCTAAATAAAATGTCATTTTCAAACAAACTGTCAAAATGTTTGACATTTCCTAATTTTATTGATTTATTTGGGGCTCAAACTATTAGCAAAATTTGACTCAAATATACTTTTTCTGAAAAAATTCTCCCAATTATACTTGACACATTCAAAATTGAAATCAGCAAGAGTTCTACATGTGGAGGGTTTTGCACAACGTGGAGCTCTATTGTTATAATACCTTTTCAAAGGTACTATAACCTTTTCTACAATACATATACATTGAACTGTAGAGAGATTCAAACGGAAGTTTTTTGTGTCTTTCATTATATTGCCACATACAGTACAGCCCCAATCCTGCAAAGGATTATTTTGGTTTAAGAAAGAAACAAGGGGGAAAAAAACAAAAAACAATGTCTCAACACTGTGGCTACAGATGGTCAGGAACTGGAACTGGAATTCCGTACAAACCTATGATGTTTTGAGAAAGTTGTTCATCCTGAAACAGAAAGAAAAGCTGAAATTTCAAATTTTTAATTTTGGTTTATTTCATTTTTATTTTATCTTGTATTTAATTATTTTAATTTATTTTATTTACAATATACAATTATATGTTTATTTACCCTTATATTGCAAATTTATATTTTACCTTATTGCAGTGGTTCCCAAACTGAGATTCCTGAACCCCTGGGGGTTCATGAAATGTTACAGGAGGATCTCAGGGAAAAATTCCCTAATGGCAGACAGAGCTGTCCCTAGGGACCTCGGGCAGCATGGGACCAGCAGCCTGGAGCCCCTGGACTTCCAAGAACTAAGCAGGTCAAAGCAAGCGTATCTATCACACTGAGGAGATTTAAACTTCAAGACTCCTCATGACAAATAGAAAGGGAGGGGGATATTTTTTGCTATTTTTAAAATTAAATAGGCAGCTAGTATTGTTTTTAAAATTATTATGAAGTAGAAGTTTAAGCTTTGTTGTAATGTGTGTTGTTTGCTTGGACTGTTCAAGACCTGAATGCTTGTGTAGGAGGAACTCTTTCAGTTGGCTTCTTAAATACCTTCATGCTGTTTCACATCTGATACTCCTTGATGAAACATAGGAGCCTTGTCTTATAACAGACTTATTCAAAGTGATACAAACTACGAAAGTGAGATCTTGGAAGAGTGTTGCCATTTTCAAAATTTAATACAAATACTGTAATGATTAATTAATAATAAATAGTGTGCAATAAGCATGTCATAAAAACAAATTTTATATTTCCAAGATAACTGCTTTTATTATTTATACTCAGGTAAAGGAGAAAATCCCTGGAAATATTCATTTTCAGCAGGAGGTTCATGAGGCATGACATTTTAGTGAAAGGGGTTCACAGGTTGTTAAAGTTTGGGAACCATTGCCTTATTATATATATATAATTATATATATATATAAGTGGGCTACTGGAACAAACCATTCATGGACGAGACAAGAGAACCTGGAATTGATGGAATGCTATTACAACAGTAGACCTAATGAGAGGATTATGAAACGTATGAGGGACTATGGAGGACAAAAGACCTCCATCTACACTTACTAGAAACAGCTATACCCAACGCTTCAAAACATAGTAAGAGGAAGCGTCTACAGCTTTATAGACCAACTCACTTACATCCCGACTCAAGAAGACTAGAAACGAATGGATATGCAGCCCACACCTGAAGCTGAACTTCACTGCCACCCCTCAATTCAGAGCACAGCAGCTGATATGAGGCATAAGATCAATGGAGAAAAACTAGCTACAGTCAATCGTCGAGACCGATTACAAGACTCAGTGGAGAAATACATCAGATAGTTATGTTAGAAGATGCCAATAGAGCCCTCATGGACACCCTACTACCACCATAACTCAAATCATGAACGGGTATACGCTACAGCCTCTGTAATCCTGGAGATGACTTGGCTACATGCTTAAGAAAACAACAGTATGTACCCACCCTGGAAAAAGAAGTTGAGGATAAGATCAAGGCGACTTGGAAAGAAGTAAGTCAGCTGGTGAGAACTACAGAAGGGTGTAAAGATTAAGGATAGACCCGGCTTACTGAAAAACCAGGGCCTGATTCCATCTGAAGCCCTGAGACTGCTAACCAAAGGCTCACAGCACTGGCTACCGGCTAAGGAGATACACTAGAGAGCAGAGGCAAAAAGTAAATGCCCTGCTCTCCCAAAGACACCATCTAAGGTGTGTCCCAAACTGCAGTGCAAACAACACAATACAGTGAGCCACCAGCAGCAGAAACTTGAACAGTACTGGAAGAACATATGAGAAAGAGACGAATCATACACCAGCGCAAGTGGCTGGACCTGAAACAGAGCACGCAACTCCCAGCAGAAACCATCCCATTCACAGTAGAGACATCCAGCAGCTTCGGTCAAGAAAAGAAGAGCTGACAGCACCTGGACAGACATATCCACACCTACTGGCTAAAGAAACTAATGGCAGGCGATGACACGCTAGCAACACAGATGAACCAGCTGCTAGCCAGCCAGGCTCCACCCAAACGCTAACAAGGATGAAGGACAGTGCTATCATGAAGACCCCTGCAATGAGAACAGGAACCCCACTATCGCCAAAAACCGCTCCCCACACATGGAAAATCCTTCAGGCATAAGCAGCCAAGCTAAGACCATATGGGCCAGTACTGAGCACAGCTCGAATGCGGGGAACACACCAGGTCAACAACCATGTTGATCATAGATAGAGCAGTCGCAAGACTCAAGGTCTGACAGACCAATCTGAGCACAGCCTGATTACTTACAGGAAAGACTACGACTCAATGCTGCACACGTGGATCTGTGAACTGTCTTGGGTATACAATTCAACAGACACTAAGACCTTCCTATGCACTGTCCTATGCGCTGCTTTTGAAGGCTAAACCCTCAGCCAGATATCACAAGGACTGGATACGGGTACAGGTTCAGCGAGTGGAAGACCATCAGCCACCTCCTCAACCCCTATGGATGACATCAACTGTATGCTCAGGAATTACGAGAATCGACCGCCTAATCCACCTGACGTGGGAATTCCAGTGAAGGATATCGGATTCCTTCAGACTGGAGAAGTGTGGCCAAGATGTAGTGAAGAGAGGAAGGTGTCAGACTGGTGGGTGAACTACAGCGGGCCATATCAGATACAGACAAGTACCTTGCGTCCCAGTCACATGGAAACCCCATGAGGAGCAAGGAAGACGCAACATCCAAGTATCACCAGAAGATAAGAAGGTCCTGAAGAGCCAGCTCGTCGGAAGAACAAGATCACGCCATCAAGAGATACGCCCTGCCGTCTCAATACCCGTGCGGTATAGTGAGCTGCCAAAAGGCGAACATGGAAGCTGCGATGTGAAGACCCGGAAGCTCCTCACAATGCATGGAGTGTTTCCACCCAGTCCAACACCCAGCAAGACGGTATTACCAAGCCGGAAAGAAGGCGGCGGTGCTTGGTGAACATCAAAGCCACGTCCTGATGAAACCCGGAACATCCAGAGATGTACATCAGTAAGATGGCCCCAAGATGAGCTGCTGAGAGAATGCTGGGTAGCAGCAGACATGGGAGGGTAAGAGCCAAGCAGAAGAAGTGTATGCAAGACAAGACCCCTGCATGGGATGACATCGACAGATAGCTAGGTGCTGATATATGGGAAATCCACCAGTGGTTGGAAAGCTGACTAAGACAGCACTGAGGCACTAGTCATAGCAAGCACAGGACCAGCACTGAGCACACGATCCATGAGCAGGGTCTACCACATAGAGGACCCAATGTGCGACTGTGTAAGAAGCTCGAGGACAGTCCAACACATAGTGTCAAGGATGTAGATGCAGGCAGGAACAGACATACACTGAATGCAAACCAAGTGGCTGCTTTGTGTACAGGAAATCTGTACAGCGTATGGCTGACCCTCAAGACCAGATGGGAATTCCACAGAAGTGTCGAGAATAGCAGCTAAGATTCTGGTGGCGACTTCCAGAATCAGCAGACAGGCCGATACTGGCCAATCAACCAGACATCATGGTATAGACAGAGCGAGAGACAGCCCTGGTGATTGATATAGCAGTGCAAGTGACAGCAACACAGGAAGAAGGAATATGAAAGCTGGAGAATAGCAGGCCTGAAAGAGAACTAGAGAGGATGTGGAAATGAAGGCCAAAAGTGGTCCCAGTGGTGTAGGAGACATTGGGGCTGTGATCCTAAGCTGGGTGAGTGGCTCCAACAGATCCCAGTAAAACATCAGAGCTCTCTGTCCAGAAGAGTGCATGCTAGGAACAGCTAAGGATACTGCGCAGAATCCTCAAACTCCAGGCCTGTGGTAGAGAGACCCGAGTTGAGAAGACACATGCCACATAGGGATGAGAGGGAATTTTTTGTTTAGGATATAGATATTTAGGTGTCTGCAAATTCCTATCGTAAGACTTTAGGTGTATTCTTATCACTTAGCTAGTTATAGAAGTATAAAAGAAAGAATAAAAAATCACTATCTGTGTAGTGGCCTTCTCTTACTGTGACAGTCTGAGGCCTGGTTCTTTAGCAGCCATAAACTGGGAAATGTACAGTCACGTCCTCACATTAGAAAATAGTCATACCAAAATAAGGTAATCTGGGACTGTTAGAAAGGTGATTTGATTTATTACCTCCAGAGAAAGGGAAAAGCCTAGAAGATGTAAAAGAAAACTTAGTTTGATTGCATTCTGTCTGGCAAGAACTTACTGATTAATAGACACAGCTGGAGAACCCTTATGTCTGTATAGATGTAGTTGTGAAATTCTTACTTTTGTATTGTTTTGTATGTTTATTTGCATGGTCTTTGTCTGGTGATTGTTTTTGTCTGCTGTATAATTAATTTTGCTGGGTGTAAACTAAAAAAGGTGGTGGGATATTATTGGTTAGCTAATTATGTTACAATACGCTAAAATTGGTTAGGTAAATTTTAGTAGAATGATTAGTTAAGATATAGCTGAAAATATTACTATATAAATTAGGGACAAACAGGAAGTAAGTTGGGATTCGAAAAATAAGGAAAAGGAACTTGAATTTAAGCTTGCTGGAAGTTCACCCCAATAAACATTGAATTGTTTGCACCTTCAGACTTTGGATATTGTTGCTCTCTGTTCATGCAAGAAGGACCAGAGAAGGGTCAGAGTGAAGGAATAAGCTCTCTAATATCTTGGTGCCATGACTTGGATGCATTACATTGGATAGGTGAGTGGCAGCCTGTGAGTCCCCCTCTCCAACAGTCTGCGCAGCTGCTTGTAAGGGGTATGGCGAACTCTTGTGATGGTAGTTGCAGGTTCTGGCAAGCTGGGGTAATGGATTTTTTGAACAAATGGATAAGGAAGAACCAGGGTCCATACCAGGTGCAGGGATCCACCTGGTATGAGATTGAGAAGGAGATAGGGGAGGTTTTGGGAGACCCCAAGGGAAAGGAAGTAGGAAAAAGGGAATGGTATTACAAGGTTTGTGTGCTGGGATGGCATACTAGATAAAAAGGGAAGCTGATCTCCTCCAACACATTAAGGTTTTGGAGGGGATTGTGGATCAGCACGGATTTTAACAGAAAAATCTGTGTTAGCAGTAGAGGTGGCAGATTTGAAGGCACGGGATGCTGCACAGACAGAAGAGTCTTGTGAGACAATCCGGAAAGAGAGGGATGAACTGCTGGGGAGAGTAGGAGACTTAGAGGAGGAATTGCATAAAAGTAAACATGGGGGCAGTGGACTTGGGGACCCCAGACCATCCGCCGCACTAATGGAGCTGAAGGAGACACCTCCACCACCCTATCCTGAAAAAACACTGTACCCACCACTGCCAGTGGACGTTGTAAGCCGGCGATCCACTGTTACAGCCCCTGCGAGAGAGGCTACCCAGGAGGAACTACAGGAGGCAGGAATAGTGGCCCCAATTGCAGGGTGGGGAGATCATGCCCCACAAGTAGTAGAACAGGCAGAAATCCGCCCCTTGTCCCTGAAGGACCGGGAGGCAGTACTGGGCTGTTTGGGAAAGGTACCCCAGGAGGATTGGGACCAGTTTGTGCTGTGGCTAGTGGAGGTGGGCAAGGAGATGGAGGGTCTAACTTGTGAAGACCAGGTGATCATATGGCATAGTCTTTTGGGACGGGGCACCTTAGGAATTGACCTGCACAGGTGGCAAAACAGTTGTTTGGGGTGTACTCTCGTACTGCGGGGATGACTAAGATGAAGCAAATCCCTGGGGAAACAGGGCGAGATGCACTTAATCGCATATAGGCATGGTCACGGTGCTGGGTGGATCCCCTAGACGGCCCATGGGTGATACCCCAGACAGAGGCACCAGGACCTGGTGGGGGTGTGGAGCGTGGTAGGGGTGTGGAATTGCTAGAAAAATGGTTGGAGCTGAGCAATCATCAGTTTGTGGGACTTTTAAGGTTGCAGCATCCTAAACTTGCTCCCAATCAGCTGCCCCAGTTTCTGGAACAGGCAGATGTGTGGAGGCAGATGCATCAGGGGGGATAGCTGGTCCATGTTATTACTGAAGGGGATCAGCACAAGGTGGAAAGGGGTGGGTCAGCCCGGAGGGGAGGAGATAGAGGGCGAGGTCGTGGCTTTAGGGGGCTAGTCAGGGACAAGCGGGCAGCTATAGAGCAACAGATCCAGAGACTGCAGGCTAGACTGACTACCCAGGATCTTACTAGATCAGGGGAAACTTGGCCCCGGAGGCCAGGGGACTGGGACTGCCTGAAATGCCAGACACACAATTTTGCTGGGAGACAGGAATGTCTTTGGTGCCAGGACCCCCGTCCACCCTGTGAACTAGTGGGAGGGACAGATGTGGGTGCTGCGATGTAGGGGTGCCCTGGGTGGCATCCTGTCCATGTTCTCAGTTTAGGACAGGATGCATCTGGTCGCCCCATGCTCCAGGGGGGGATCGAAGGGAGTCCCATGAGGGATTTTTTGATAGAGACTGGAGCAGCCATCAGCTTAACCACATGGGGGCAGGGGAGGCCCTCAGAAGGAACTGTGACAATTGTAGGGGCAACGGGAGGGGAGACACAGTTAACCCTGAAGTGGGGACAGATCAAAGAAGCCTGGGGGAAAGGGGAGATTATGTGTGGTTGTAATGATGTGCTAAATCTGTTAGGGGCAGGAGATTTACACAAGCTGGGACTTGTACTGGACTTAGCCAATTGGGTGTGTTTACTGGGGCAAACACAGGACGGTCAGGGCTATACCATTCCTATGGGGATAGCCACTGTGACCATTAAAGCAGCACATGCCCTCCCACCACCCCTGACTGGGTGGGAACAGATCCCTGTGTGGGCCACGGATAACCTGGATTGTGGTAGGGGCAGCATGGAGTTACTGCTAGAGGGAGGGGACCCTCCCCCACAGAAACAATATCCCATTCTTCAGGAGACATTGGCAGGGGTGGGGGCAACTATTGGGGAATTGGAACAGAGGGGACTGATTAGAGCATTTGCATCCCCTTGTAATTCTGCTGTGAGGCCAGTGAGAAAGCCAAACAGCACCTAGTGCCTCACTGTGGATTACAGGGCACTAAATGCTCTGGCCAATTCACCAGCCTCAGTAGGGGCAGCAAAGCCTGAAATGCTAGCCCGCATTGGACCCCAATTCCGAATTTTCACTGTGTTGGACATAGCAAATGGGTTTTGGTCTCTGCCACTACCTACCTCGTGTCAGTATAAAACTGCATTCACATGGGATGGCAAACAATTCTGCTGGACAGTCCTACCCCAGGGATATCGGGACTCCCCTGCAATTTTTCACAGATACATGAGACAGGGTCTGGAGGGGGTGGATTCAGCAAGGTGCATACAATATGTAGACTATCTGTTGCTAATGTCAAAGACAGAGGAAGAACACAGGGAACTAACCGAGCAGGTCCTGCAAGCTTTCGCAAGAGCAGGATTAAAGGTCAATGGGAAAAAGGCTCAAATGGGACAGATAAGAGTGACCTACTTAGAATTGGAAGTGTCCCAAATGGGAATGGAAGTCAATAAAAGACAGATGCAACTAATCCAGTCTCTACCACTGCCTACGGATGTTAAAAGCTTGCAAAATTTTCTGGGTCTAACTGGATTTTTCAGGGATTTTGTGGCCAATTATGCAGAAATAGCCCAGCCTCTATTTGACCTAACCCAAGCCTCAACTTGGGAATGGTCAGAAGAGTGTAATGAGGCAGTAAGAGTACTAAAGGAAAACCTGGCCAGTGCTCCAGTGCTGGCCTCCTGGGGAGAAACTCTTCTATTTGTACCCTTTGGTATCTGACAATACCATTGGTTGTGCATTAACATAGGAGTATGGAGCAAAGGACCGACCTGTGGCCTTTCCTTCTCAACTTTTGAGTGCTGTGGAACTGAAGTATGGATAATGTGAAAGGTGCTGTTGTGCACCTACTGGGGGGTAGGGAAATTCAAATACCTCACAGGGATGCAGAAATTAATAATCCAATCTCATCATGACCCCCTGTGGCTGTTAAACATTCATACTATCTTACAGGGACAAGTAAGTGGGCAGCATATTGCCAAATGGTTGCTGGCTCTACAGGCAGAAAACATTAAAACAGAAGTGTTAAAGGAACCCACAGTCTGGGTAGCTGGATTACATCTGGCTGGCACCCCACACCAATGTGAAGCCAGCCCAGGTAAACTCAACATCAGGTGTTTTGGGCGGCTAACCCCAATCAGGTAAAGGAAGGGACACTGGTATGGTTTTTAGATGGAAGTTGTAAGTATCAGGGGGGACAGAAAACTGCAGGTTTAGCTGTTGTGGGAATCAGAGGAAATGAGACAGTCAGCACCATTAGTTTCTCACTGGAAGCAAGTTCAGCTCAGGAGGCAGAACTGGCAACCTTGCTAACAGCTTGAAATGAAGTGGATCTCAAATTTCAGCCAGAATGTTGGGTGGTGGTAAACATTACAAGAGCAACTTGCTGCAAGCGCCAACAGTTGGACACACTTACAATACACACTACAGGATGGTGCTGACAAAATTTTAACCCTATCAAAGGAGGACAAGCAGTGTTTTTGATGGTGGCCAGAATGTTAGACCATACTGCAGTGGTCAGAACTATTAGTGTTGCTGCGGATTATCATAGCAGCTGGTGTACTGTTAACTGTATTTGTGCTACGTTGTATATGGAAACAATTAAGGGGGGCACAACCCCCTAGTGAACAGCCACTAATTATAACCTGTACATAATGTAGTAAGCCCTCCCCCTCAATGCACTAGACAACTCGGACTCAACCTTCTCGGGCCCACTATAATGGGAAGTCAGGAACACTAATTGGACAAGATGTGGAACGCCCGTACATGAGAAGGTGCAGGGCATGGGACTACACAAGGGGCAGTGGGACAAATGGAATATCGACACCTTCCACCTTGATGCCTGGCCCTATCAGGAAATGTGTCGCCATATGTCCTATGCTTTTCCAGGGATACCTGGGCCGGAGGATCCCAAAAGAAAAAAAAAAGGGTGGAGTGTTAGGATATAACTATTCAGGACTGTCTGCAAAGGCCTATACTTTAAGACTTTAGGTGTATTCTTATCACTTAGCTAGTTATAGAGGTATAAAAGAAAGAATAAAAAATCACTATCTGTGTAGTGGCCTTCTCTTACTGTGACAGTCTGAGGCCTAATTCTTTAGCAGCCATAAACTGGGAAATGTACGGTCACGTCCTCACATTCCAAACTAGTCATATTAAAATAAGGCAATCTGGGACTGTTAGGAAGATGATTTGATTTATTACCTCCAGAGAAAGGGAAGAGTCTAGAAGATGTAAAAGAAAACTTAGTTTGATTGCATCCTGTCTGGCAAGAACTTACTTATTAATAGACACAGCTGGAGAACCCTTATGTCTGTATAGATGTAGTTGTGAAATTCTTACTTTTGTATTATTTTGTATGTTTATTTGCATGGTCTTTGTCTGGTTCCGTGATTGTTTTTGTCTGCTATATAATTAATTTTGCTGGGTGTAAACTAATAAAGGTGGTGGGATATAATTGGTTAGCTAATTATGTTACAATACATTAGAATTGGTAAGGTAAATTTTAGTAGAATGATTGGTTAAGATATAGCTGAAAATATTATTATATAAATTAGGGACAAACAAGAAGTAAGTTGGGATTCGAAAAATAAGGAAAAGGAACTTGAATTTAAGCTTGCTGGAAGTTCACCCCAATAAACATCGAATTGTTTGCACCTTGGGACTTTGGATATTGTTGCTCTCTGTTCATGCGAGAAGGACCAGGGAAGGATCAGAATGAAGGAATAAGCTCTCTAACAATATATATTTTACAATGTTTCATATCATTTAGTTTTTCAAGGTGAAATTTTAATAAAATCAATATTTTCCCATGGAACAGTTCAATTTTCATTAATTAGCATTTTTGATGGAAAAATGTTGCACTGGAAAATTTTTGATCAGCTGCAACTGTGGCAAAAAAGTCTCTTATAACATGATCATAAATAATATATGAGGTAAAAAATGCCATATGTGCATCCAAAGCTATAGAATAAATGCCCTGTGATTTTGTATTTTTTTGTATTATTTGATTTAGAAATAGCATTGCACATTGTCCAATTATCAGTTTTGTCTCAATCCTGCAAATAAATCCACATGCATGGACTCTTATGCTATTGAGGACGATTGGAACCATAATATATACGATCAACTCAGGGCCAGCCCACAACATTTTGGCACCTGAGGCGGGGAACTCAAATGAGGCCCCCATGCCTCCTCGCTTGGGCCAAAACTTTGAAAGGTCTCAATTCTGCCTTCCTCCTGTTCTACCCCTCTCATGGTACTGCTCTGCTACCTACCCCAATAAAGGAGAACTAACAACTTTAAATGCCTTGTTCAAAAAAATGCCTGAACAGCAAATGTAACTTTTCTTGTGTGCATAATAAACACTGGCATTTTTATCTGTTTCAGTAATCAAAGTGGTGCTTTCCATGCCTTCTTGATTGCAAAGCTTTGAACTGCTTCCTGAAGGTCTACAGTCTAGGTCAGCTCGTACTCTATTGAGATGGTTGCAAGGCCGACCAGCCTCTCCAGTGTCATTGTGGAGCGTAGAGGTGTTTTTATTAACTTCAGCTTGGAGAAGCTGTGTTCTCCACTGGCAACTGTTACAGGAAGTGTTAGAAGTATGCACAGAGCAACAAAAGCATTTGGAAAGAGAATGGTCATATTATTTGTGCTAATATGTTCCAGAACAGCCTTTGGAGTTGATCATGCTGAAATATATCTTGAAAGGGCTTTCAGTTCATCACCTAAATCATTCATATCAATCTTGCACGTCATCATGTGTCAACACTGTCTCTGGTGCTCTGCATTGCTGGTGTAGGTCTTCTTCAGGTATAGTGAGGAGTTTTGGAATATCAGACAACATCCCAAATATACTGCTGTGTTCCTTGAGCTGCATGAAATGTTTTTCAACTGACTGTATTGCACAATACAGCATTTGGTTTAAGAATTCAACTTTGAATTGTTGTTTGGGGTCTCTTATGGGACTATCCCGTGCCTTGTAATCAAAATGTCTTCTTCTTTAGTGATTCTTGTATTCTTGAATGGATGGGAAAATAGCTTCAGTGTGAAATTCTTCTGCCAACCCCTGTGCACTCTTCAGAATGTTTTCAAATCCCTTATCTAACCAGTAAGACTGTAAATATGTCTTTGCTTTGTCCAGTTGTTCCATTGCTCCTGATATATCAAGTTCAACACTTTGGAGTGTCTTGCTTACAACATTTATTTCAAACAGTATGTCATGCCACAACACAAAAACATAGAAATGTGAAGTGATGTATGTTTCTGGTGATTCCATTTCCCTCTGCCACTGTTCTCTCACGAACAGTTCCTGTCATAGCATTATCCTCCATAATGGCAACTATGGCATCATCTATTTTCCCAATTTGGTGTTTGATAGGCTTTATCACCTCCACTCAACTTTCCCATTATGTGGCACTCAGTGATTTCAGTGTCAGAGAGGATGTTCCCAGATGTTGCTTTAAAATTTGCCATCAATGAGTTGATGCAGAGAAAAATATATCGATGTTTTGAATTACATTTAAAAATTCTGCAGCCTCACTAGAAGCTGATGCTGCATCTCTTACCACCAAGTTCAGTGAATGAGAACTGCATGGGACAAAAAAAGTTCTAGGGTTTAACTCTCAGATCTGTATCTGCACTCCTCTGTTCTTTCCTCGCATGTTGGCACCATTATCGTAGCCCTGACCTTTCATGTCAGCTATCACAATTCCCATATCTTTCCGCTTTTTAAGAAGCACATTTGTCATACCAGCTCCTGTAGTATCATCAATGTCAATAAATTGTAGAAAATGCTCTCTGACAGTCACCATTGCAGGGACATTTTCACTAGGTTCTGTTGTTGTTACAAAACACACCATTAAAGCCATTTGTTCCATATGGCCGATGTTAAATGTGCAGTCCAGAATAACAAGAGTAATATCTTGCTGACTTCATATCTGCCACAATCCTCTGTTTGACTTTTGTTGCCAGTAACTGTATGATCTCATTTTGAATTGTTTTTCCAAGGTAGTGGTATATGTACATTTCTTGGGTGGTGACTCTTCTTAGATGTTCCTGGAGTACAGCATCAAACTCAGCCATCTCCTCACCACTCACATCCTCACTGGGGCCGGAAGTCTCACCGTGAACATTTGTGTCTATGTATCTCAGGAAAGCTCCTTCCTGCTTAGATAGAAAAACTTCCTTTGTTTTCTTTCTTTTTCTGAATGTTGCCCCAGATGAGTATTTTCTTCTTTCATTCATGACTGCTGTTCTGTTCTAGCTATAGTGGTTCTCAACATTCAGTTGAAGGGGACAAATAGGCAGGCTGGTAGCAGGGCCTGAGTGAGGGAATATATCAGCATATTAAGGGCCTACCTGGCTCCTACTACTTCAGTTGACTGAGTTCAGGAAAGCAGCAGGAAACAGGCAGCTCCCTGAGAAGCTGGTGTTAATCAGTCCAGGCTCCTAGGGGTGCTAGAGAGGTACATAAGAGGCTCCTACTCCTCTCTCTCCCTGCAGCTCTTGCTGCTTTCTGTTATTCCTTCTCACCTTTTCTCCTGCCTGCCTGTTATGTCTCTTGTGCCCTCCTTCCTCCAGCACAGCACTGCACCATCTCTGTGCATCTAGAGCAGAGAGAACACATATGAACCAGCAGCAGACACAATTTTCTAAATTCTGAGTCCTAGTGGTGACCCCCTAGTCTGGCACCTGAGGCAGCTGCCTCAGTTCACCTCATGGTAAGGCCAGCTCTGGATCAACTAGAGAAAGTGTATTGGAGCCCATTTGCACAATGGAACAGAGTTAAGCCTGGCACTAGAGTTATAAGTGACTCTATTTACTTTAGTGCAATGAAGAGCTCAGCTGTACACCTATATTGGCAGAGGGTGTTTATTTTGCTTATAGGGAAAATATTTGTAATATATTTAATTACAGTATGAATACTAATATAAATAACGTACAATATTATAATTAAGAAAAAATGTTATTGCTTGTTTCATTTACCAGTAATTTTCAGATTGATATGAAAATCAATTCTCTCCTCTCCCCCCATTTCCCTATTGCTGTCTCTTATTGCCACTTTAGGATAAATCTCTTTTAAGAGACCATCAGCAGGAAATCAGTTCTTTCCTGACCTCTGCAAACTAATCATTCAGAAGAGGTCCCGAGTGGAATGTTGGTGTGCACCCAGAGTGCAACTCAGCCATCATATGTCTCAGCAGATGGTTATATCAGTGTGCAGTGAATCATGACATTTCAACTGTAGGCTCTTTTTGCTGTTCCCTCACTAGAGACCAGGTCAAGTTGGATCAGATGTGCCAGTCAATCACTCTAGCCACTTACAGTGAAACAATAATGGTTATGATGGACTGAAATCAGTTGCTGTCCTTCAAAGATGTTTATGATTTGACCTCACCCTTCAAAAATTACGCTTGCATTAATATTGCTGGTAGCTTATTTTATTTGTGATTAAAATTCTCGGCTGATTACTTTTTATATAAATATGCATCAAATCACTCTTGAGGGGAGTAATGAATCTACATTCATATACTGATTCTTTTTATTGTATGTCTGATGATTCTACTGCTGAACTAAACCATGCCTCTTATTGTGCATCCAGTGAAACTATCATAAAAAGAAGTGCTCATCTGAGAAAAGCACCTGTGGCTAAACATTGCTTCACAATTAAACACATCCTTCAAATGCTGAAGATGGGGAAAAAAATCTAAAATATTTTTCCATGTTACTAGGCTGATGCTAAGACGAAAATTTTAATTAATTTTTTACATGAGAGAGCATGTGGGTTTGAAACAATGGGTTCACTCTCACTTTCCTTACTAAGTCTATGGGTATCAATCTATAAATCTGATTTCTTCAGACGGAAAAGGAACTTTTCATGCCTTCTCACTCAGGAATCTTTAATCCTTGCTACTTTGGCTTCTTTGCCATTTCTATAAACCCCTCATTGCTTGGGCTAATATTGCAGCTTCCGTTTCCGCACAGTCCAAAAAAGTTAGTTCCTGATTCAGGAAAGCTTCCCTGTCTGGGAAGGGCTTTTAAACATGTGCTTCAATTTAGAGTAATTTGCTGTACCTAGGCCTGTGCAATGAAGCTTTTTCAGACGTGATGGTGTGCACAAAGCCTACATCAGACAGGAAGGGGTTAGCCAGTTGTTATGGGTTCATGTGGCCCCACACCTCCATACTTACAAAGCATGTCAGGTCCGGAGGAAGAGTTCAGAATGGTAGGAACTCAGATCAGTAGTAGGCAGCTCTAGAAAGAAGACAGATCCCTGGTCCTCCGGGTCCTGGAGAGAAGCCTGACTGAGAATACAGCCTGCTTCCATGCATATGGGATATGCAAGCACCCTGAGAGAAAGTTGGCTGGACTATAAATAACTGCCACATGATACCCTCTGGTCATTAGCCAGAGGACATAGAGCTGGACTGCAGCTTGCCAGATGCCTCTGAAAGAAGCTGTTTGCATAGAATCAGTTTGTTCCTTCTTTTATTTTCTTCCTTGCTTCTTTCTTTTTTTGTTTTCTGTCAACCTCAGAAGTGAAGAACCCCAGACAAATTCAGCTGGAGGGTGGAGTTTCTGTCTTCAGGCCAGTGATGCTAATCACCCCAACCTGGATGACTGGATCCTGTGTGAGGGCCCATGATCGCAAAACACCCCAAGGGAGCACTACAGAGGGACTACTAGACCCTTCACGAGATACTATAGTTCTGGGTGTCATATACAGATAAATGTTTGCTCCTCTGAGATTTCACAAACTCATACACATATTAGAAACTGTGAAGTGAGGATGGGAAGGGACTATGGAATTGTGCGTGTGTGTGTGTGTATGTATGAATAAATCAGCTTGCATAAACATATTTGTAATGTACTGGCTAGTGTTTATATGTGCAACTCTGTACATGGGATCAGAACTGCTCTGCTATGTATCAATTCCCCTATAGTGCTAGTAGAAATCCTACTTTAGCTCAAGTGGATAGGCCTGCACTTTAGCAAACTGAGTAACTTTCAGCATGTGAATAGTCTCACTGGCTTCAAAATCCCAGCCATCTGTATATTCTAGTATCATTTCTATGAATAATATGTGCTGTCAAAAAGGTGTAACAAAACAGTAGAAGTAGGGAAAGACCTATTTCTAATGTATAATTGGGAATCAGAAAGTTCCAGAACTTTCTAATTAATTTTTCAGGTGTTCTGTTTTTGTTTTTCATTTTTTCTTGCATTTTGTGTTTATTTTTATTCTCATAAGTGAGTGCCAGATGAAAGAATCCATATGCCAGTGCCATACGGTAAACCTTTCTGAAGTTGTTATGATGGCCTATATCAGGTTCTCTGAATCTAACCTATGACTAAAGTATGCCTCCATGTTTACATTAGACCTCAGCGAGGGTGGAAATTATGCAAGTCATTCATCAGATATAGGATGTAAATTAAAATAGGTGGTGTTAAATTTTCATATTTCCTCCAGGCACTAGTCCTTAGTGTATTGACAGCATGGAAAGGGTAGATGTTAGAACTTGCTTGTGAGTACATTTTACAGTGATTGGTAAACAGCAGGAAATCAGTATTTGGATCAGACATCTTGGCAGAGTCAGACTTTGTTCCCTTTCTTGTCTAACAAAATGGAACAAATATTTATTTATTGAGATTTATAACATGTAATAAGCCCCTGTTTGCTACTCTGGGCAGCTTTAGTTACCTGGGCAAAAAGATGGATCTTGCACCATGCCCTGAAGGTCAGTAATGCCTGACTATTTCAGATCAAGGACAGATGCTTGTTCCCCAGCTGAAGGTCCCTCATGGAGAATGCTGGAGTGTCATCCCCCTCTCTGTTAAATATGTTGCACATGATTCTATGTGGCATTGACAAAGAGGGCCATTAGGCTTTCTCTCTGGACAATAATGCACCTGACAGGAACTCAGAAAATCAAACCAGTCATCTAGTACCAAAACAAACTAGAAGACAGACTGGAAGGATAGGCCAGTTCTATTAGCTTAGTCTATAGCACAGAAGCAGTTCCTGATGAAAGAGACAGAGATCAAACCATATAGACACAAATAGTAATAGAGGGACCATAATGATTTGAAGGAGTTTATCCTTTAAGGGTAAACTTGCTGACAAGTGACTGAATAATTTTATATCCTCTTTCCCTATATGGACAGCTGCAATATTTTCAGTTTCTGTCCAGTTTAATTTTGATACATTTTTAACACCTCTGATGTCTTTATAGGCTCATTACAAACTGAGTCAAATTACTGTATTTAAGAGCAACAACGTGGCAAGTCTATAATGGCATATTAATGCCATGCGCAAATGGCATAAGAAGTTATCTGCTCAAATGGTGTTCTGAAGGAACATACTAATAAATTCTGCTCTGACTGGTGGTGCAGCAATTGCTAAACATCCATGAATAAAACCAAGTTGCCTGTGCTGTGAAGCACTGTCAAATAATAGTGGCTCCAGATGTCGTGCACAATTGTGCTTCCTGCTACAATGTGGATAAAGAGGTGATTATGGGGAGAAGGAGGGAGGTACTTTAAACACTGCAATAAACCCAGGATAAATTTTGTTTGTGAATACCTCCTGCAAACTGAACGGAAGATTCATTTCTAAGAGGATTCTGAACTGTTTTATTCTCTAGCACATTAATGATTCGCATTGAATATGTTAGTGCAAATCCTTGGAATCAGCCAGATTTCAGCTGCATAGGCTCTGGAAGCAATCCAGGAATCTGGCAATAGACCTTGAATAGAAACAGGCTAAGGGCCACTGCACTGAAGAACAGCACTAAATCTCTTTCATGCCTGACATTACTAATGAAGAACTTCATTATCACTCAACATTTTGTAAGATCTGATTTGTTCCCAGTGAGTTACCACTAATATTTTGAACAAAACTGTGCATTAAGTCACAGTTTTGTTATCACAAAATCAACCCTGAAACACAAAGTTCAAAAGACCTTCTCTGTGTCCCCCAATCATTTCTCAGCCCATCTTGACCAGACTCATAGACTCATAGATTCATAGGTCAGAAGGGAACAATATGATCATCTAGTCTGACCTCCTGCACAAAGCAGGCCACAGAACCCTACCCATCCACTTCTATAACAGCCCTTAACCTATGCCCGAGTTATTGAAGTCCTCAGATTGTGGTTTGAAGACCTCAAGCTGCAGAGAATCCACCAGCAAGTGACCCATGCCCCACGCTGCAGAGGAAGGCGAGAAACCTCCAGGGCCTCTGCCATTCTTCCCTGGAGGAAAATTCCTTCCTGACCCCATATATGGCAATCATGTGGGCAAGACTCACCAGCCAGCACTCAGGAAAGAATTCTCTGCAGTAACTCAGATCCCATCCCATCCAACATCCCATCACAGACCACTGAGCAGACTTATCTGCTGATAATCCAAGATCAATTGCCCAAATTAAACTATCCTATCATATCATCCCTTCCATAAACTTATCAGTTAGTCTAAAGCCAGATTGTCTTTGCCCCATACTCCCCTTGGACAGGCTGTTCCAGACTTATCTCTTAATGGTTAGAAAACCCTTGTCTATTTCAAGTCTAATTCTAATGTCAGTTTGTACCATTTGTCTTGTTTCTACACTAGGAAAGCATAAAAAATAATTCCTCTCCTCTATGATAATCCCCCTGCATATATTTATATAGAAGCAAGCATATCCCCCGCAGTCTTCTTTTGGCTAGTCTTCAGAGAGTTCTGGTCTCTCAGGCCAACTTGCATTTCTAGTGGAGTGACAGTGCACTTCCAAATGTTTTCCTCTGATCTTCATCACACCTGTTTGTGATGCATTCAGACACAACATTCCTTAGATTCAGTCCCTTGACTGATTCACCTGAATGTGCTGAAATTAGCCTCTAGCCATTTTCCCTGCCAGCTTGGTGATTCCAGAACCTGTCTCATTGAGGCAGACAACTACCTGCTCAACACAGACCAGGGTTATGGTCCACACCCCAAAGCCTTTGCAGACTAAACTGAAAACAATTTATCAATACCTATTGCATCACTCCAGACATCAGTTCCCAATGGGACAGAATACTCAATAACCATTTTACTCGTATAAAGCTTATACAACGAATTCTAATATTTTCGCCTCTATATTCAATGATAGAGAAATATGCACAATGTTTGCTCCCAAGGCATATATCATTACTCTGGGTCTAATAAACAAAGTGATTTTATTAAGTATAAAACTAGATTTAATGTTTCAAGCAAATAACAGACAGAACAAAGTAAGTTTACTAAGCAAATAAGCAAAACACAAATTAAGCCTAATAACATTAAGAAACTGATTACAGTAATAGTTCACCTCAGAGATTTCAATAAACTCTTTCAATAGACTAGACCTCTTCTATTGGCCTCATCCCTTCCCCTGGTACAGTCCTTGTTATTTCCAGGAGACATCTCAGGTGATAAGCAAGGGTTTTCTTATGATTGTCTCTTTTGTACTGCTCCACCCCCTTTTACAGCTTTGGGACAAGGCGTGAATCTGTTGTCTGTGCTTGTCCCCACCCTCACCTCATCAGTGGAAAAGTACAAGGATTAAGATGGATTCCAGTCTCAGGTGACATGGTCACATGTCTTGTGAGACCCGAGCCTCCATTCTTCCTGGGCTGGCCCACACCTACACACGAAGGTTTGCAAATAAACAGAAAATTTACAGTTCATTGATTCTGAAGCACCCTTAATGGCTTCCACTTAATATGTTTACATCAGTAATACAAGTTTATATCTTATTCTCCTAACTCCAGACATAGAAATAGTAAATGCAAACAAATAGGATGAACACACTCAGTAGATTATAAGCTTTGTAATGATACCTAACAAGAGACCTTTTGCACAAAGCATATTCCAGTTACATCATATTCACATTCATAAGCATATTTCCATAGAATCATTGAATATCAGGGTTGGAAAGGACCTCAGGAGGTCATCTAGTCCAACCCCCTGCTCAAAGCATAAAACATATGGAATGCAACATCTCATTCTTGTCTGCATCACTGTCTCCTCTCTCCTCATTTCCTCTCCTCCCACCAATTCCAACTTCCCTTTTATTGTATCCTCACTCTTTTTCCTGTTTGTGCTATACACTGTATTCTCCTTCTCACCTTCACATTTTACAAGTCCATTCCCCTCCATTTTTTCCTAATCCAAAACCACTGCAGTAGGGATGGGATATTAACATCTGACTTCTCTTCCATTCCAACTGACTCCAGCCCCTATTTCCTCACTTTCTCATTCATTTTCCTCCTTCAAACAGCGCTTCACCCAAGTCTTTTACCCCTTCCACCTCTATGTTGATGTCTTCTACCTTCGAAGTACTTAATCTCTTTTGAAAATGGCTATCTCTGGCCCAATGACTATTTAAGTATTTGTACAAAGGGGCACAACATCAACAGGAAAGATTGAGACTGCCAATAGGCCAGAAGTTACAGCATTTGGTGGAAGGTGAGCAGGGACTTGAACACACATCTTCCCAGTGTCAGGGACTGGGGATCTGAACCATGGTGTCACATCCCACATGAGTGCTCTAATCACTGATGTATATGAGGAAGGTACCCCACCACCTTGTTCTCCTTAATTAGAAAAACTGGTGAAGTGACTTAGGCACCTAACTCTGAGAGAGGGTTCATAGTTGCAAATCCTGAAAGGAGAGTGGCACCTCCCTCCTGCCTAGAGTGAGAGGTGGCACGTAAGTAGGAAGGTCCCTGCTGAGCATGCTGGCTTCTGTGAGCTTCTTTTTAGGCACTTAGCTCTCCTCAGCATTGTATAGGGATCCTGCACACTGAACTTTGGATTTTGAATTCCACGAGGTGACAGAACACCCAAAAGTTAGGCAGCTCTTAGCCAAGGTCTGCAATGATCCTTATTGTAGGACAAATGTTCATGTGGTGGAGTAGGTGATCATCAAGATGCTGGATCAGATTTGGCTGAACTTTATGACATATCAAAAACAGTAGAGTTTGAGGGTGAATGTCTGGTCATTTGGCTCTCATGGTACAGATAGGTTGAATGCAGATATTGCCATGGTACGCTCCTGGGTGGACCATTGCTTCTGGTCCAAGAGAACCAGCATGGTGTGGTGGGTTCACATTGTTTTGGAAACCTGAGATGATTAACAGTAGCTTCAGAACTTCCAAATGAAGAAACAGACCTTCATGGAGTGATGTGAGGAGTTTGCACCAGAACA
Source organism: Chelonoidis abingdonii (assembly GCF_003597395.2). Classification (NCBI taxonomy): domain Eukaryota; kingdom Metazoa; phylum Chordata; order Testudines; family Testudinidae; genus Chelonoidis; species Chelonoidis abingdonii. The sequence continues at coordinate 297,303,213 of NC_133769.1, forward strand.
CTTGATTCAGGGAAGCACTATCAATTTAGAAGCAGGTTTCTATTGTCCTGTGGAAACTAGCAACACCAAACAGGTATAGATTCATTGCAAACCACTTTCAGAGTGGTAAGTTCACAATCAGAGTCAAGCTTGCATAGGTTGTGAGGCAATTAATACTGTGATCTACTCATAGCAATTAATACTATGATCCACTCCATAAGAAAAGTTCTAGAAATAATAGCTGCATTTCAGAAGATGGGATGCTGCAGAGAATGGGGTTGCACTTGAAGGAGCAAGGAAGAACTTTATTTCTCAGATACAATATTTTTCTATATGATATGGGACCTAATCCTGATCCTGAGAACCATCTTCAGTTCATCATACTTAGGGAGGAAGAGGAGGCACATACAAATCAACGAAACTATAACATTTATTAAAAGTACCAGATGGAACATGTAATTGAAATATTTTTAAAAGAAAGATCAACAGGAATTTAAAAAAAAAATTAAGGGAGCATAACTAGGAACACCAGCCAAATGTTGTTGTCTCTGTACATATCTCCTTGCCCTTATCTTGACAAGGGGGAAAATCACTCTTGGGAAATCTCAAGGGTGACTCCTGCAAGGTACTTGGGGGATGAGCACTCAGTAGGGCTCTAGGGCTCCCACAGGCACATCATTCCTCTCCTGGACACTTTGGGATGTCCCCCTGTGAGGGGTTTTGGATGCCAGTGGCAAGTGAAGTCCCTGCTTCAGGCTCTATGTCTTCCTTCTTGTCACTTGGTGAGGGAGTGGGGGGAGGTCTTTGAAAGAGGCTTCTTCAGCACACCAGCACCCTGGACAGCAGCTGTGGGAGGAAGAGGTGGCAGTTCATGGACAGGTTCAGTGACTTCAGCAGCTGGTGGAGACCAAACTCATTTGGCCATCAGGTAAATGAGCCTATTCATTAGGGAATGCTCTTTTTCCCCATGGTATGCCTCCTGCTCCATTAGGAACTATATTCTGTGTCCTGAGGAATTCTAACTGGTCATGGTTTCCTCTGTCCATCTGTAGGAACATTTCTTTTAGGTCCTTCTCCATTTGCCTCTGCCATCTCTGGGACGCTACTCCTGTCCTCCTGGCAAAATGGTTTCCCTCTTCAGGACCAGGGGGTTTAGTTTCCTTACCAGAGTCTGGAGCTCACTGGTTCAGCCTTCAGGCAGACTAATGTGCCCAGATGTGTTGTGGTAGAATCATTTGATTGGCCAGCCTGCTATATTGGTTGAAAGGAGCCCAAGGACTGCATTTAAGCTCAGGAGCAGCAGGTCACCAACTGTTCAACATACCTGCATCTGCAATTGTTCTTGTGGCTGCTTTGTTTCCAGCTTAGTTCCTGTTCTTCTTCAGTCACCCAAGACCTGTTCCCTTGCTGGTTTCTGATTCCTAGCTCTCAATACTCACTTCTGACTCCAACTCTGCCACTGGCTCTAGTTATTGGCTTCTAACTCCAGATCAGACCCCTGACTCTGGCTATTGACTCCTGACGCCAGCTCTGGAACATGGGTCTGGTTCCTGTTTTCCATCCTCCGGATCTAACAACTAGGCTGGGCTCCAGCACTAACAACTAGGTTAGACTGCTACATCGCAGTCTGATACCTTCTTAGGAGCCAAAGGTCTTGCCAATTAAGAGAGAAGGACAGCAATATATATTTTTGTTGCTGTTTGGAAGAAGCTGAGAAATCTCCTCCTATAATACAATTTTGCTGTAGAAGACCACACCTTTGATAGTTTTCATTATTCCAGGAATGTGACCATTAAAGTATCCTTGGTTCTCAGACAACTTTTCTAGCTCATGAGGAAGGAGCAAAAGCTACTAAAGGTATAAAAAATGTACTCATATTTTTTAAATTAAATGTTCTCAAGGGGGGGAAATGGCAGTTCATTTGTGAGCCTATGTTACCAGATTGCAATATCTTCCTTAAAGGATGACCAACACTTGGATAACGTAAGAGTTTTCAGGGTCCCAGAAGAGAAAGAGAGAGGTGGCTTTCCAGTCCTGTGGAGGAGAGCTGGCAATCTATGCCAGAGAGATGTTTATTCTAATGGTCACTCCTCTACATATTACTGAATGGAAGGATTTGTTCAGCTGTGACAGTGACCAAGCAGATTTGCACTGTTATTAAAAGTGAAGATGCAGCTAGAGATTCTGCTACACCAGAAATTTGCTGAAATATGCTTACTGGTATGGGAAGCAATTCAACTGGAAATTGACTATACTTTCAGCTAGCATACAGTGGTTCCATACAAAGGGAAATGTCAACCACCAACACTGCCCACACCACCCCTCCCCCAGCATCACTAGAAAATCCTGTTCTGGTGCCTGCCTAACAACGGTGAAATTGACATGGAAAGAAAGATATACACCACAACCTTATTTGGCTCCTTGAAATTTCAGATCAGCACCACCAGCCCTCACCTGTCCACTGCAAAGGGATGCTACACAGTGTTTATTCAAATGCAAGACCAGATCATTCTCCCACCCCCATTTTTCCAGGCTGCTGCAGCATGGCTCAGTGTGGGGAGAGGCCAAATATAAGGATGATAAAATGTTTGTAATCTTCCGTGACTAACTTTTCCTCAGAGAAGCTTCCTGGGCCTAACCCCGACCAACTCCTTTCCATGTGGCTCCCATTTGTAAGGGGACAGTAAGATGAGGAGTGTGTGGTGAAGCAATGAAACTGTGTAATCGTCTAAGGGACAGAAGGCAGCCGTTACTAGCTTTAGACAAACAACTACACGTTTTCTGCAACTATCCCATTATCAGCCGAGACCTTTCTCACCCATACCATCCCTCTCCCGCATGATCTGGGATCATCACTGCCTGACTGCTGGCTAAGAAACACAATGACACAGGAGCACAATGTTTTTTGTTAATAATCTCTTTTTAAGAGTTAGCTTTAGCCAAATGCATAATAGGGTTTCATCGGAAATCACTCAAATAATTGATTTATAACTGTGTCTTGCTTGGGGACCATTTTGGGGTGGAGTGGAGCAGGGTGCTGAATGGAGGGTAGAAACTGGAGGTGTTTGGTAAGGGGATAGAATGTGACAATGCTGTGGCTTCTGCACTCCAATTCAAACTCAGGAAAAGTCAGTCTACTGTACTTCAAATGCTCTTGATCTTAAAATCTGCAAGATGACAGGGGAGGGTGATGGTGGGGCAGGGGAGTCCATTGTAAAATTGTAACTGCTTCAAGTTCTGTTTCCTGCCTCAGGTTGGAATCCTTGGAGTCATCACGGGGGATCCTCAAATGGCTTCTCCAGGTGGACATGCAGAATCACATGCTCTTTATTCTCTGTATCTTTGAGGGCATCCTCCATGGTCCCTGCTGTCTCCATGCTTTGGACCTCATCAGCAATCTGTCAGACAATGAGGCCAGTGGGGTTGAGGGGTTTGTGATGTGCTTCAGAGTCTGTACTAGGAGCCCATGACAGCACCCAGTCAGACTCCTCATAGAAGGGACACGTATGACAAGCCCTCCTGGAGTGACTGTTTCAGTTTTTTGGCCTCCATTACAGGAGCCTCAAGTGCTTTATGCTTTTCCAGCACTGGGCTGGAGTCCACCCCATCCCCAACATCTCCAGTCTCTGCAAAATTGCTAGTACAGGTGCATGCTCTTGACACTCCAGGAAAAATTGTGGAGGACAGTGTATTCTGAACACACACTAATCAGCACCTAGATATGACTGGCAGGCCAGGTGGCTCCTCTTGGAACAGGCTCAATGTTCACTATTGATCTGTAAATTGTTTGGTTGAAAGCTGTTCTGATATGGCCTGCACAACATGACACTGCCAGTGAAAATGGGAAACAAGGACCTTTATAAACTTGGTATGAGTGAGGAAGAAAAGTGTTTAGTGTTTTGGTAAATTGAATAGTCAGTTGCTTGACCACACTTTGGTTTGGAATGAAATATGTTCAGGAGACCAAATAACCAATATCAGTCCAGTTTATAACTAAAAGTCAATAATATAGTACAGGAAGAAAGGATCAATACAACACCGGTTTCTGGGAAGCCGTCTTGCACAGAGTTGTTGATTTTGCCTTACAAAGGAAGGCTCAATTCCAGAGTTACTCAGCTGGTAGGATGATTTTACAAGTTACCCAACTCTTTACACTAACATTTAAACATTCAGTTTACCAAAGAGGAAATATTAATATCAAACTATAAATAAAACTGAACAAATAGTTCAGTTTCTTTTTTCTTCCTTTAATAAAATAGCAAGAGATAACAGTCAGTTTCAACAGAACAAGCAAATAGTCACAAATTCTCCTCATAAAGTATACTGAAAGAACAGTCCTTTGCATTTGACTTGCTTTCTTAGTGAAGTCTTTTTTTTTTCTTTTAAGCCTCTTGGGTGCCCCCTAAATATGTTTTATAGTTCTAATGGGTTTGTTTGTTTGTTTTGTTTCGTATAAGAGTTCTCCAGTGTTTTGTCTAATCCCTTGGGGCAAAACTCCTGCCAAGAATCTTCATAGACACATCTGTCAGAGTAAACACATTAATGTGTGTGACACCAATAATTACCCTTCATTCTTGCTTTATGTAATATTTTCTAGACATTTTTCATTTAATGTTATAGGTTACAATTTGATTGAATAATCAAAAATGTCATTCTTTATGTAACATCTTGTTTTTCTCTTTTTGGAAAGTTAAAGGAATCTTGGCTGGCAGTTGGAGTGAATATGTTACACTATTATCATTCTTCCTCAAGCTCCTCTCCCCCTTATTCCTTTGTCCATCTCTTTTCAATGTTTTGAGTTACAGGCTGAGATGCTAGGCCTGATCATGTACTCTGCAACACCAACTTAAACAGGAGTCTGCTAATTTAGGCTAGCTGAAGATCTGGCACATTTTCTATGTGGGAAACATCTTTTATACATGTGCAGTGAAATAATACTTTTCACTTCTATAGAGCCATTAATCATGGAAATCAAAAGCACTTTACAAACTGGGCAAGTATTAATATGCCTATTTTACAGATAGGCTACAGTCAAAGTTTTCCTATCTGGGGGGTTTGAGGTTAGACATGTAGGTCCACAGCTCTAGCAGATGTACACTGGTGGCTCCACTGACTTCAATGATCCCTATTTCCATATATACAAACCTAAGCAAAAGTGGCCTGTTTTCGCTGGTGCTAATCCCCACAACCAAATTAATATATATTTCCAGTGGCCACCACCTCCAGTGACCAGCAACCTCTATTTAATGGTGGTAAATATATATGAATGTGAATACCTAATTTCTTGCATGCAATCTAAACAATTCTGAGCTCAGTGACTTTCTTGAAGTCATACTGCAGTCCAGGAGAAGAAAACTGAATAAAGGTATTTATACTGAAAATAAAAACCATTTACACAAATTAATAATGAAAACCAGTAATGAATTATTATAGAGCCATAGTAGCTGCATAAAGGTGCTCCAGTTGGTTTATAAAATAAGTAAAAAACCAAGACCATAAGAAATACACAATGAAAGGTATTTTGCTTTCTTAGTTATAGGTGAAATATGTGCTAATCACAGAAGCCACATTACTTTTTAGAATTTTTGAGAAGATTATGGGTAATTTTTTCAAAAGAATCTACATGACTTAGATGTCTAAGTCTCATTTTCAAAAGTGATTTAGGCACTTAGAGCTAGATTCACAAGGGGGACTTAGGCATATAATTGCAACTTTAGGAGCCTAACTCCAACATTTAGGCATTAATGGCATTCAGAAACCTCTGCTCAGCTTCTTCCTAATCCTGGAGGTGCCTAAAGTCCCCATGCCCACTAAATTTGTGCTGCTGAGCATGCAGAAAAGCACCTAAGCCCTGACAGTGCCAAGCAGCTCAGCATCTAACTCATAACTAAGCCTTGGCAGGATTCACAAACCAGGTACTCCCCTGTATCTGTGGGCGAAATCCAGCTGGGATGCTCAGAGACTGCCTACCAAAAAAAAAAAAAAAAAAGGAGGAGGAACTGGGTCTCCGAGTTGAGTATGCTAACCATCAAGCTATAAGTCATTCTCATCATCTCTTTGGCCTGGTAGCAATTTAAATATACAACGTGTTGTTGGAGTGTACCATTGTAGTTTATATATAAGAGTCCATGTATTTCAGTGCACCTTTTTATGCAAATATAAATTGATGAGGGATCCACAGATGAATCTCCCCATTGAGCAGATATGGCCACATGTTTTTAGCACATCGAGCTTTCTTTGCTCAGGAGTCTCTTTGGCTTTTTCTGTTTGCCGTTCTTGTTGGCTCTAAGCACAGACCAACAGGGCTACCACCTTCCTGATCTATTGGCAGCTACAGCTTCCCATGTGTTCGGGTTGACTTGGCCAGCTTTTTGGCGAGCTCTGAGAGTGTCCTTATATCATTCTTGTTGGCCTCCCAGAGTATGTGCTTTGGTTTTCAACTATCCCTAAAATATGGCTTTGGGGTGTCACATATCTTCTATATGAACCAGGCAACCAGCCTAGTGAAGCTAAGGCTGTAGAATTAGGGATTCAGTGATAATCATGGAGCACCAGTCCAGACTTCAGTAGTTGGTATACTGTCCAACCACTTGATATTACATATGAGATACAGACAGTGCATGTGAAAACATTCCAGTTGCTTCAAGGGCCTGGCATAGAGTGTCCATGTTTCTCAGCTATATAGAAGCATGATTAACATGATTGCAAAATAGACACTAATCTTGGTGTGAAGTTGAATGCTTCTCATATTCCATAGGCAGTGCCAAAGTCGACTGTAGACAGAACTGGCTTTAGAAAAGCTCTGTGTGATGTCATCATTGATTAGGGCACAATTAGATAAAATGCTGCCAAAATAGCTGTGTGTATATATATATATATATAAAATTACACACACACAGTGGAACAACTTCAACAGCAAAGATTGAGAATGAGGTTCACTCCAGAATACCCTATAGCTCAGTAGTATGAGAGCTTGATTCAAGCACCTGTGTCTCCCATCTGAGTGGTCTAACCACCAAGCTATTGAGATAGCAGCAGCACCACTGCTATTCTAGAGACAGCGCTGACCTATCTTAAATGCGTAACTCCAGGAGAGGGTTCACAGGTGTGAATACCAAATGGAAACAGGTGCCTTCCTTCAGTCTGCAGTTAGGTGCTTAAATGCCTTTAAGGGGCAGGGCTTAGGCCCCACCTCTTTCCTTGGCATTTCCTACTGGCTAGCTTAGGTGGCTCTCCATTCAACTTGCTGGCTTTTCTAAGGTGCCTAACTCTCCTCAGGCATTGTAAAGAGAGTCTGGACACCTAAAGGGGGATTTTGAAGCCCATTGGGTGGTAGATCATTTAAAAATTAGATTCTGCAATGCTTAGTGTTACAACACATAAGCCCCTTTTGTGAATCTAGTCTGTAGGAGTCTAAGTCCCACTGGAAGTCAGTGGGTCATAGCTTTTTAAGTTACCGAGGCACTTTGGAAAGTATGACATTCAGTATATTATATACAGAAGTTCTTCACTTCACTAAAATTCAGTTCCTTTTTTAGGTCATTACTCTTCCAAAAGAACTAGTCTCCAGATTCCATACAAGTAAAGTAACAGTTACAAAAATGTGTTCTCTGGTTTATCTGATATAACTAATTAGCTAAAGAAGACGAAAAAGCTTCTGAAGTCCATGTGAAGTCTGGAGTTTTGCCATTGATTTCATCGGAGTCAGATTTTCATCCTTGGTGTTTTGATATCTATGCCAGTTGATGACTGCTTCTTACCAAAATATGAATAATTTAGGAATGATGTCACAGTACTGGAAAACTCTGAGGGGGTGACATTGTGACTTCATTTTCAAAAGCAGAAAATAATTACTCGTTCTCCCTATCGAGACTGATTAGAACAATGTATGAGCACAGAATTTTTTCGTATCCCTCAGACATCAAAACAATCCAACAAACTGAAAAACAAAGAATCATCAAAGTAACAAGTATGCAAATTTCAAACAATTAGAGCAGAATTATGTTGTACAGAAATGGTATTGTTCTTTAATCCATAAATAATGAAGTGATCAAACAATTTTACAGAGAAGTGTGTATTCAAATGTAAACTGTCACAAAGCTAAGTCAAGAAGTTCCTGAAAAGTAATGAAAGCAAATGGTTATTTTCAGATCAAAAGTCTCATTTATAGCTTTACATTGAACTCTGTCTTGAGTATCTCTGACATTACTAAAATTTGAAATAAATGTGACACATAAAGAAACAGAGTTCTGTCTATAAAAAAAACTAAAACAGTCTCTATTTAAATTTTATCTACACATTGGTATTTATTATTAGAACTGGTTGAATAGTTAAAAAAATATTTTTGAATCTTTAATTAAAAACAATTATTATGATTCATGGGTCTGGATTATTTGTAAGTAAATATTCAGGAATCATGAAAGTTTACAGAATTGCATTATTTTTTTCCTTTTAAAAATATTTCAACCAAACTAATCAGAAGTAAAACACATATCAGATGATTAACCATAACTGGAGATGAATGCATGGCTGTGCTGATGGCAACAAGAGGAGGGCTTCGGCTTCCTTAACTAAGAGATGCTGTTCTTGGGAAGAAGGACTGCTGGGAAAAGATGAGAAAGAACAACTTTACACACAGACTCACCTTTCTAGTTAGGAGGGCTTTAAAGTAAATTCAAATGGTACAGGTGAGAAAATCAATGGGTTAGAATAAAAAAAAAGGCTAACTTAACAGAGGACTGGATTTGGAGGGGGTCAGGCAGAGACATGGACGATTAGAATAAGGTCATAGGAGCAACAAGAGCGAAATCAGCTGGAAAATCTGCTCAGCATCTTAGATTTCTGTACACGAATGCAAGAAGTATGTGGAATAAACAGGAAGAACTGAAATTATCAGTACATAAGCTATAATTTGACTTAACTGGCATTACAGAGACTTGGTGGGATAAATATCGTTACTGGACTATTGGTGTAGAAGGGTATAGCTTGTTCAGGAAGAACAGGCAGAGGAACAAAGGAGGAGATGTTGCACCATACATTAAGAATATATTCACTTGTTCTATAGAACAGTGGGAGGTTAGAGGCAGATCAGTTGAAACTCTTTGGGTAAAGATAAAAGGGGGGAAAGAATAGATGTGATATTATGGTAAGTGTCTACTATAGACAACCAAATCAGGAAGAGGAAGTGGTGGGGCCTTATTAGAACAAATAACAGAAGTGTACAATACAAGATCTGATATCAATGGGGAACTTTAACTTCCCCAAAAAAATAATACTGCAAAACACAAAATGTGCAACAAGTTCTTGGAATGAGGATAATATTTTATTTTATGGAGGAAGTAATTTAGGGGAAGGCCATTTTAGATTTGATTCTGACCAACATGGAGGAAATGGTTGCAAAAATGAAAGTAGAAAGTAATTAGGTGAAAGTGACATGTAACTAACCTAACAAAAAGTGGAAACATGGACGATTTGCTAAAGAGAAGTACAAAAGAATAGCACAAGCAATTAGAGACAATATAAGAAAGGCACAAAATAAGCTGCACATAATAATGGGCATAAAATTCAATAAGAACAGGGTCTTTAAATATATTAGGAACAAGAGAAAGACAAAGGAAATGTGGGTCCTCTATTTGCTGGGTAAGAAGAGTTAATAACTCATGACAACAAGGAGGCTGAAGTGTTGAAGGTCTACTTTGCTTCAGTCTTCAGTAAAAAGACCAGATGTCTAACAAAATTAATATAAACAATAAGGGGAAAGAGTGCCAGACAAAATAGGAAAGAGCAAGGATAACAAATATTTAGTTAAGTTAAATGTATTCACGTTTGTGGGGCCTGAAGAAACACATCCTATAGTACTTAAGGAACTATCTGAAGCAATTATCTTCAAGAACACATGAAGGAGGGGTGAGGTCCCGGAAGACTGGAGAAAGACAAACATAGTACCTATCTTTAAAAAGAGGACCTGGGGAATTATAATGCAATCAGCCTAACTTTGATACCTGGAAAGATAGTGGAACAAATTATTGAACAATCAATTTGTAAGCATCTGGAGGACAATGAGGTTATAAGAAATAGCCAGCATGGATTTGGCAAGAACAAATCATGCATAACCAACCTAATTTCCCTCTTTGACAGGGTTATTAACCTAGTGGATGGGAGGGGAGTGGAAGGAGTTGATGAGATCTATCATGATTTTACTAAGACTTTTTGACATAGTCCCATATGACATTCTCATAAGGAAAATGTAGTCTAGATGAAATTACTACAGGGTGGGTGCACACCTGATTGAAAGACCATAATCAAAGTGTAGTTATCAATGGTTCACTGTCAAACTGGGAAGATGTATTAAGTGGAGTTCTTAAAGGGTCAATGCTGGGTCCAGTACTATTCAATATTTTCATTAATTACATGAGTAATAGCTTGGAGAATATGCTTGGAAAATTTGCATATGATGTCAAGCTGCAAGGAGTTGCAAGCACTTTGGAGGATAGGATTAGAATTCAAAATTAGCTTGACAAATTAGAGAATTGGTCTGGAATCAACAAGATAAAATTCAAGAAGTGCAAAGTACTACACTTAGGAAAGAAAAAATCAAATGTACAGCTACAAAATGGAAAATAACTGGTGAGGTGTTAGTACAGCTGAACAGAATCTGGGAATTATAGTGGATCATAAATTGAATATGAGTCAAAAATATGATGTAGTTGCAAAAAAGGCTAATATTCTGGTGTTATAGGAGTATCATATGTAAGACATGGGACGTAATTATCTAAGTCTACTCATCTACTCATTAATAGTGTAATAATAACTATTCCTCCAGGGTATCTCTCCCTTCTTTGCGAAGGAGATGAACAAACCAGATCACATTTCCAAACATCTCCAGACTTGAGCACATTGAGACCCTGATCCTATTCTAAACTTTGCTGTTTAGATCCATCTTTAAAGTTTTACTTTTTCTTCTGTTGCTGGAGTAAGAGGGCTTCTGTTCTAATAGGTTGCCATTGTTCTCTAGACACAATATATATTAAGTAATTTCTCTCTCCCACTGGCCACTGAACTGTTGTTTCTTCACAAATTATTTTAGTACTGCTGCTTCTAACTCCAGCATTTTGCACAAGACTTTTCCAAATAGATTAGTCAGAGTTCTTTAAATATGTAGGACTATATTTGCAAACATTTGCATCCAAGCTGTACCTTTAAAACTAGCACCTACAAATTAGGCATCTGTATAACTCAGATAGCTGTGTTTAAAAATATAGCCCTGGGTGTGTTTACTGTAATCAGTTAGGTAATGATTTTTAAGGAGCAGCGTTAACAATACAATTTCAGCCATTTGTTCTTTCAAAGATTTCTTCTTAATTTGGAGGGAGATCTGGGTCCAGATATTCTGTCTGGGCCAATGAGATAAGGCTTCAATAAAAAGAATCTCCAAAGCACTTGGGAGGAGAGTAGAAAGTGTTCAAGGCCCTAGACACACTGGTCCAAGCAGGATTAGAAGTCAAGCCAGTGTCCTGGATGTGATGCAGTCAGAACCCACCTAGCCACTATAAGGGAGCAGGAACGGCACAAAATTCAAAGCCCCAAAGGCTTGAACGACAATGTGTAGAGCTTTTTTTAATTAAGGTGACTGAAACAAGAAGAAATGAAAAGAATACAAAGTGGAGAAAAGTGATAAATCCACTGATGCATGGCTAAGGACATCAATGAACCCTTCTGGAATGTTGGCAGACCTAGGAGAGCAGCTCAGCACTATGAGGCCAGAAAAAAAATGACTTGGAATTTGGTGAGAAACCTAGGGATGGAGGGGATACAAAAGGTGATTTGTTATGGCATAACAGATCAGAATTTTTCAGCCTGGTTTTTTTCTGCTTATTAGATGCATGTAGCCCAAAAGTCAAAAGTGGGAATACACAGAGATGCAGATTTTTAGAGGACAGGTTTTCTTCTAGCATTTTGGAACTTTTACTTTCAGTTCCAATCAAAAACAGTTAAAAATTCTCTTTTGGGTTAATTTCAGCTTTTGAACAAAGATGAGATCATTCCTTATTTTACCTGAACCGTTTGCCAAAGCCTAATTTCACCATTATAAAATCATTTTCAAGTATCACACAGAGGTTCAGTGTAAAGGTAGGAGTGACAGAAAGAATCATGCTGTACCCCTATGAGAAAGTAAATTCACATGTGGATTTTTTCACACAATCCTACATCTTTGGTGCACCTAGGTTGATAGCACAGGTTAACATCTAAGATGCCTGGCAGAAAAGAAAGTGCAGCTCATTTGTAGCACATCTCTCCTTGCATTTACTGTTTTCTTCTTCCTCTATTATTTAACCATCAGTGATCTATTGCTATATTTTATTTCTTCTCTACCTGAGTTGGATGCATGATGTCATTTCCATTTAAGGGGATGTCGTAGGATTAATATTTGAAGATTTCCTGCAATTTAAGGTTATGCAGGGTAGGCTGATAAGGAAATTATTAGGATAATAATAAGTTCATATTAAAATTAAATGACAAAAATATCTTTTCTTCTTTACTTCTTTTACAAGTTTCCTTAGTTATGGTTTTTAAAACTCAAATATTGGTCAATGTGCTTGAAAAAAGCAACCGCCCTTTTATTTCATTTTCAGCATCTAAAATATTGCACTTTAAAGTGTTGATACAGCAAAAGACTGAGAAACATGCTGAACTTCATGCAGGTGATTGATTTCATTGGGGGCTATGCCAGAGTACAGAGGGGTGAACTGATGGGCCTGCATGCTGATCATTTAGATGTTAATTAGTTACCCTGAGAAAGCTGACAGAGAAAATTAGACAATCAAGGTGGCTGTCTGGCTAGGATAAGGAGCCATCTAGGCCAAGGCTTATAAAGAAGCAAGAAGGAAGTGCTAAGCGGAGAGAGGCGACCGAGGCTAATTGAGCTCAGTTACATGGAGGTCTCAGGGGAGGGAGATTTCTGTTCCTCTCAGGTACTGGGGAGAGGGCCTAAAAGGCATGGAGGTGCTGTAAATGGACTATTGCATGGAAATGGTAGAGGGAACTTAAAATAAAAGGGTGCAATGAAGTCACAACCACTGGGGTCTGTGCATTTTCCACTTGGAAGAAGGTGGGAGAGAAGCCACACCCTATTACAGGGGCCTAAGATTAGGATGACACTGAGTGAGGGATGTAATACTTTCACCAGTGTTGACAGTAACTGTAATCACAGTGGAATTATGCACTTTCATTCTGTATGCTTATATTTTTCATGATCATGGATATATGGGAGTTCAGTAAACTAAAACCACAGTTCAAAAACACTCCTGAAATTTGATGGGGGGGGGGGCTCAAAATCTGAACTTTGATCCATATCCAGATATCTTTATCCAAATCACTTTTTTTCTGAGTGAGCTGACACAAAATCCAAAATCTGAATTCTCTTGACTTTTCATGTTTGAAATCTTGATGTGTATTCAAATGTTGTTGCTGGGGTAACCTATCGATTCACATATGCTAGGTTTTGTTATACTCTCTGTAAGAAGAACAAGACATTAAGGGCCATATCCTCAGCTGGTGTAAGTCCATATATTTCTATTGACATCAGTGGAGCTATGCCAGTTTATACCAGTTGAAGATCTGGTTTTCAAATATTCATTTCCATTATAGATGATAAAAGGTAAAATATTACACATTTTAAACAAGGACTATAGAAATTGCCATTACTAGAGATGGGCATGCATTAAAATATACAGCCATTGAGAACTCCTGTGTCTTCTTCTGAAAAAAAGACCCTAAGAATACCTGGCCATGCCAACTAGTATTTTCAGGAGTAATACTGCAGCATTAACCTATAATCATTAGCTGACACATATTTTTGACACTGAACTGCATACTGCATGCCAGTGGGAACAGGTGCCTTCACCTATGGTTGTGTCACTTGGATTCAAATACAATATTTACTGTATAAGCTATTTAGTATATTATTTTTAAAACATGTCAAAGGCATCCTCCAGGGCATTTGCACAGAGTTAGCTTTCTTTAAGGAAGGTAAATTTTAGGGCCTCATTCTACCTCTGTACATGTTTATATCAGGTTCATCACCAGGTATCTAAGCACTTAAAGAAATACATAGTATTCCATTAACGTCACTAAAGCATATGCATGCAATAATGTGCCATTTCCTATTTTTATCATGACCGAATTTTATCCCCACTTGAATTTAAAGCTAGGAATATTGAAGTCTCTTGTAAATGCTGTACATATCTCAATTGGTTTAAGACACAGGCAATTAAAAATTCAGGAAATCTGGCAGAAATCATCAATTCCTTCCAAATAAAGCCAACCAACCCAAAAATGTGTGGACAGAAACAGGTGGCAAATATTTCCAACATGCCACAGAATGACAGTAATTTATCATTTATTTTCCATTGCACCAGTGAATGAGAAGAATCTAATTTGTGTTTGGTATCATTATCCCTCATTCTGATGTAAGCTTGCCTGTGAGAGCTCTTTGATCCCAGCCTTTTCTATAATTAGACCAATTCTATTCTGATTTCCTTGAAAAGTTCTCTTCACTTCAACCATTTTCTCCTTTCTGACTTTATTTCTGTTGACATTGCATTACTGAGCCCTTGTGCCTTTTCTGAGTTAATTGGTCCAGGTGGACTAATTTGGTACCTAATTACATAACTGTTTTTTGACACTGCTATGAGTTTTTCAGGGTCACACCAAGTGAACTGCCTTCAGACATTTTTTTTTTTAAATTTCAGAAGAACTTGTTTTATTCTTTTATTTTTTAAACTGATCATGTGCTTAATCAAGCTCCCTTTGAAATCAGTGCCCATTCCCATTGCCTTCACTGGGAGCATTATCAGGCCTATAGTATATACATCGTCATATAGAGCTAGGCATATTAATACAGTGTATTAAAAAGCATATGCAGTCTCCAGCCTGTTTGAAATACCTGCAAACAAGAACACTTTTCAGTCCCATTTTCTCACACACTCACATTCAAACATGTGCAAAACCACAAATAAATCCACATTTAACCCTGTCACTGCAATGGCTACATTTGTTCAGGTACAGAAATGACAGAATTTGCCTAATAGTTCTGTCCATGCGGCCCAACCCTCCAAATAGTCCCCAATAGGCAACTGGGTTACACACATAAGTATAGACTAATTGTATGAGCAAGAATTGACAGGCTTAGGCTCCATGTTGGCAGGGCACATATCATGTGTGTGATGCTCCTGAAGCACTGCTGTGAGGAAAGAGTTATTGTGTGACAGTAAAAAAAAGTCATAAACTAATTCTGAAACATTACTGTGTAAAATTAGGTCAATCTGATAGACAGACAATTAATTATTCTCCTTACTTCTCTCCTCTCAGATGACATACTGTTTTGTACAGATCTTTGATAGCAAGAAATTATAGGAACAAGTTAGGAACCAGGATGATATCATAATATACTTCTTCTCTAATTAGGGAGATATCAAACACCTTAAATGTAAGCAATAAGAGCTAAAACATGACAAACAAATATTGTAGTGGGACAACAACATGGAGAGCAATGGGAGGTGGGGAGTAAAGCAGGGAGAAAGAAATAGGTGCAAAGAGAAGAGAGAGAAGGAAATGGACATATATGGGGAATATAAACAAAGGAGGAAGAGAAGATAATAATAGTGACTTATGGTTCTCCTCAAGGTCCATGCACAGATGGCGATTCTGCATAGAACAGAGGAGTACTGCTCTCCGCCTCCCCGCTCTCCACTGAAACATAACACAGGGACTTGGTAGGGTTCCATCTCCACAAATGGAGAGTAGTAGTGTGGTCAGTCACACAGGCTACAGTGTCAAGTACCAGAGGGGTAGCCTTGTTAGTCTGGATCTGTAAAAAGTGATGCATATGTTTATAAATATTTATACCTGCCTCTGGAAATTTATACCTGCCTCTGGAAATTTCCACTACATGCATCTGACAAAGTGGGTATTCATGCACAAAAGTTTATGCTCTAATATGTCTGTTAGTCTATAAGGTGCCACAGGACTCTTTGTCACTTTTTACAGGTTACAATGGACACTCTCCAAAATAATAAATAATCTTTGTGAGGGAAGCCAGTGTGAACAACCACAAATGGAGGGATAACCCTCATTATTCTGGAAGCTTCTCAGGGCAGTGAGGGAACTCCTGGCAACAGTCGAGCCCTTTACCCGAATCAATTTACCTGAAAGCCATGTGAATTTCACAGTATCCAGGAGATCATGGCTTTGAGCCCTCTGACTTCTTACATTGGAGTGGCAAGCTACTCACAGAATTACAAGGGAAATCTGTGAGTTAAAAGTGAATTGAGTTTCTATTTTCTCATGTTGGAATAACGCGCATAAAGGAAAAATTGGTCTAGGTGTTAGAGTGTAAGGAAAAAAAGATAAGACAGATAGGGAAGGGTATTTATGAGTAGGTAAGGGGACCTGAGATTTGACTTCCATCCTCTGGTTCCAAAAAAAAATATTTTTTAGCCATGGCTCATTTTAATTCAGAACTGGATTCTTCACACCTGGTTTTCTATAATGTAAACATCATCCCAATCCATGTCAACCCTCCATAATCTAACAGAATGGGTCAATGCTATCTTATGTGAGAATGATCCTGATTATTTTATCCTAATCTCCCTGGTTTCTTGATGTTCATACATCCACAGGAGAAGAAAAGCCCCTCTTCTAAAGTAACTCTACTCGGAGAAGGGTTGCCTTTTTCACATTTTAGGTTAAATAAGCATGTGTGTAGACACAGATTCATTTCAAATTCTGGCACTTAAAATGTTCAAGTCAGTTCAGAGGGTATTACTGATGCTAGTGGTGTTCCCCATTTCAAGTATAATGAGCACCACTGGAATCAGCAACATCTTTAAAATCAGAATGAAATTTTAACTGAACCCAGTGTCAAGCAATTAATAAAATCTAGGTACTAGTGCTATAAAAATGTGTTTAACAGTAACATAGAAGTTTTAGAGTATTTCCAAAGAAGCTGGTTTAAATTAACTCTGCTACTACTGCATTTGGAAATCTTCCCTAGATTTGAATGGGTTTGGATCACGCTTCATTTGTGAATGTTCCTTTCTCTCTCTCTCTCTCTACTTGCGCTATCAAATATGAAGAAAAACAAAATCTCACTAGTTCTTTAAGCATTCATGAACTGATCCCTGCAGTCTAGTGTTCATGAGTTTAGAATGAATTAGCTCTTACAGCATTGCTCAGAGGTTCAAGTTCCATGAATTAAAGTCTGCAAGGACAATCCCTCTGAGCCCCCTTCACTCTCATTCCCTTCCATCTTCAACTTATAATAATTTGCATTTTGCATTTAGTGTTTAGCACCTCCCATCCTAGGGTTACAGAACACTTTACAAAATGTAATTAGTTTGGACTCATAACACTCCTGTGTGGTATCTAAATATTTTACCTCCATCGTACAGACTGGGAATCCAATGCATAGTCATACACAAACCCTCAGATCAGATGGGAAATCTGTGGCAGAGCTAGAATAGAACACAGTTTTTTCATATCACTACCTGTTTCTTAAACACAAGACCATCCTTTCTCCCTGAATTTAGTCTAAGAATAATCTAAAAAAACCTACTGTATGTTTCTTAATTTCTCAAACTTTTTCCCATTTTGGCTCCCATACAAAAATCTTTTAAATGCTTATTCCCTCCTAATTTAGTAAAATCTTAGAAGGAACAGTGTGAAGTCATTACCACCTTTATGGGTCAAAATCACACCTGGAACAAAAGTGCAACTCTATAGCATGTTGACTTTACATTGCACCTGAATTCCAACCTGTGTCTTTCCATCAGATGCTCAGGTGAAATGGCTTAAAGCAAATACTCTGAATTTCATATTAATAACTAATGCATAGAAAGACACAGAAATAAGTCCTTGAAACTTAGGTATGTGTGTTATATAGACTGAAGAATCTCCCAGAGCATTAGCAATGTGTGTAAACCACGTTCTCACAGCATATCAGTATTGAAGCTTCCTGTAAGGAAAGAAGCACTGATGATAATCTCTCCTTCATTGTCCTAAGCTTCTTTTGCTATCCTTTTCCCTGTCAACTCTCCCATTCTCTCATTTTCAAACACTATCTCTTCCTGCCAAGACTAGAGATCCATAATACAGGACTTATATCTGGGTAATTCAGATTCTATAATGATTAATCCATAATACTCTGCTAGAGTTTCACTTTGATTCTAAATTTACCACAAAATGTTTTTTTTTTTTCCAATTTTTATAGTTGCTAAAAATGTGACAAGGATTCTTTCTGATTTGCAGTTGATACATATACACTTTATAGTTTATTCCATATTTCTCAAGTGTTCCAAAATCTGAAATTTAAAGCTGACTAAGCATCTATCCATCAGACAGATTACACCACGTTGATCAAATTATAGGACATTTATAATTGGGCATTGTAGCAAAATGTATTCAAAGCACACAGGTGACAAATCAAGGGATTCAAATCCTCACTGTTTCTCTCTATAACTATATTCCAATGTAGTCTAATTTTAAAAAAAATCCTGAAACAAACTTTCTTTGAAAAACAATTATATTTGTGTCTTGCTAAACTTTATAGTTTTCTATAGTTTTGAAGAATATTTAGTCTTCTAGTCGAGAAAGTATAATTGTGAGCTATGAATTGACTGTTAATTGTAATCAAAATATATCATTTCTTAAATACACAAACAATCCCCCACTTCCTGTATACTAGGTCCTCAATCCTGCTCTTTTAAATCCCTTCATAAAATACATTTTTTTCATTAAGTTCTCAGTTACTAACCTCACCTTGGTGGCATCATGACACTATGTTGCTCTTAAGCTGTTGCCCCCAGGATCTGGTTGCTGGAGGCAGAGAATAAGATTCTTGGAGTATGAACGGTTAATTTGGCATATGCATTTACAGTGCTATGTACAAAATATACAAGAAAACAATGGAAAGGAAAAAAAATGTTTCGGGAAAATAAGTTAATACAAAGTACACTGTCAAAGAGTGCCAGAGGGAACTATCTTTAGAGAAAGGCTCACAAAGGAAAGACATAAAATAAATACTTCACTAATTAGCTGCAATACTGTAGGGACTAAAGACAGTTTGCAAAGTATTCGCAACTGAATTAAAATCAGTTAAAGTTGGTCCAACTTGGGTTTATATCTTTAATAAAACTTTAACTTCAGCAAAAGAAAGATTATTATTAGTGTTAATTATTACAATTCCTTACCAATATTGGGCCCAATTCTGACCTGGCTCAACTCTATTAAGATTGATGAATTTCTGTCTGCTTTCATCATAGCTGAATTTGATTCCTTGCTTTTAGTTTTACTTTTGTACTATTCAGTACTTTAAATTTACCTTCAATATCTTGATCAAAAGTCCACTGAAGTCAATAGGAGTCTTTACATAGTGGGCTTTGGACCTGCCTCCAAATTCTGAACCTTTCACTTTCCCTCACCATCCATTCCCTGGCCTTCTCTATTTCCTTTCGGTTCCTTCCAGAGGTTCCCAGTATTTCTTAACTAATTTAGCCATCTATTAATACTCTCTGGAATTGTGTCCCTTCATTATGAGTCCATAGGATTTCCCTCCACATGTTATAGATGTGACAATCAGGCCTGATTTTTTTCTAGGAAAAGCACTTAACTTTCTGTATATAGAGCTGAATGAATAATTTGCAGCAAATACATTTAAGATGAATTTAGCCTGTTTTTTTGGGCCAAGGAAATAATGATTTTTTTTAAAGTCCATTTGTTTAAAAATTATTCTAAAATGGTCTTTACTTTGATTAGTTAAGACTGGTCAAGCAAGTTATATAGGATAGCTTTTGTTCCCTAACTTCTAGCAATACTAGTTGCACATACTGCTTTGAAATTCAGTTTCTCTGATCACTTAAGCCAGTAAAACACAACTGTGGTGAATGTCTATGGAAAGTAAACACAAAGTGGACATGGATTTCACTGAGGCAAATTCATTTAAAAATGAGAAAGAATGTTCATTCTTTAATGTTATTCACTCTTATTTAGCCTGCATGGTGTCCTGTATTCTGATAGCCCTGTTAGTGATTCCAAATTACCATTGTTCACTTCTAATTTTAATGAGCAGCTTTATTTATTTTATTGCATCTATACAAGTAGTGTACAGGTGTGAATAAAAACACAGCCCTTATCCACTTTCTGATTTTCACTGAAAATCCAACAAATCATTTTACAGGAAAAGACAAAACTTCACCTCTGATGTCAGCAAGCCCTTAGTTATTTCTTTTTAGATTACTCTTCAGTTCTTCACACATAGCTTCAATTGCAAATGCAAAATTGGTGGAGAGGTAGCTCATTTTTTGTCATTTTAATGTAATAGGTTTTAGAATTCTGCAGATCTGAGAAAAGAAATCTCAGCACAATTTGCTTTTTTTTTTTTTGGTAAATGTCCATTGGCTTGAATCAAACAGCTTGTTTTCAACACTAAAATAGTCCCATTAAAATATATCAATGTGATATCACTTATCACTTGGGGATATCTGAGATGACGTGGTTATGTCTTACTCTACATATAAGAAAAAAACTATTGTCCACAGATATCATTGTGTTCTACTGTTACTAAATATTTATTTTAACAGAAATCACTGTACACAGTACAGATCCATAGTATTTAGGTACATAAGGGACTATTAGATCATCTAATGTGACATTTAGTGTATCACCATTAAATTTCACCTACTTACTCTTGAACCTTCCGCATCGTCTTCCAGAAAGGCTTCCCATCATGCTTTGAAGACATCAAGCAATGGAGAATCTACTTGTTTCCTTGGTAATTTGTTCCAATGGATAATCATCCTATTTCTAATTTGAATTTGTATGGCTTCGACTTCAAGCCATTACTTATAGCTATGGCTTTGTTTGACAGATTAAGGAGTTCTTTAGTATCTGCTGTTTTCTCCCTATGAAAGTTATGTACTATAATCAAGTAACTACTTAATCTTTTTTATTATAAGATAAACAAATTGAGATCTTTAAATTTTTCATTGTAAGGCATTTTCTCTAGCCCTTGAATCATTTTTGAGGCTCTTTAATATACTCCACCTTATTTTCCAACTAAAATTGTTGGATTTCCATCTTCTTAAACTCCATTCCAAAATCTCCAAAGTATTCTATAATCTAGTAAATTCCACTTGATTCCATAGTATTCGTCCAACATGTATCATCACAATGGAGACTTGCCAGGTGATTTCAAAATCAATTCAATTTTACAGTTACATCTCATATTTTCACTCCAGGGAGATAGCACACCATTCCAATGCCCTGGTGTTCCTTACTAGGTTCTCCACCCACGCTTCTAAATATGGAGTGGCCAGTGACGATTGTTGGCTCCTCTGCTTCCAGTAGCCCCCATTGGCCCGGAGCAGCGATCCGTGGCCAGTGGGATCTGCAATCAGCAGGACCTGCGGACGGGGCAGGTAAACAAATGGTCCGGCCCACCAGGGACTTTCCCTACACAAGCGGTGACCTCTGTTTGAGAAACCCTGCTGTACATTTACAATTTACCCAGAGTAAGGGGAGCTGTCCATAAGAGATACTGTCAATAATATTCTGACAAAAAACAAAAGTGATCCATAATTTTTCACAAAAAATGCATTCTCCAAAACGTTCTTCTGTTATTTTTATACTTTTCCAATATCTTTACTCTATCCGTCATGCTATTTTATTCATCTTTATTGCTTTACTGGACAAGTCAATTGGGGAAGCATTCCCATTGGCTGGAGAACATTCTAAATGTAACATTTTATAGTCATAGAATTTCAGGGTTGGAAGGGATCTCAGGAGGTCATCTAGTCCAATCCCCTGCTCACAGTAGGACCAACCCCAACTAAATCATCCCAGCCAGGGCTTTGTCAAGCCAGGCCTTAAATATTAGATTATTTCATGTGAAACACACTGAAAATACTGTCAGACTGAATATATCTTGTAGGAAATTAAGCTGCATTATCTTGCGCAATGCAGACTTTTTATAATAGCAGCAAGGCAAATCTAGTGGAGAGTTGTCAGAAGATAATCACAGCCCTTGGGAATTATAGATACTTGGCTAAATCTCATATCTTTTACTGCCATGGGGATATGGTTATATTATGACAAACACACTCCTTGTGTATTGCTTACACTTTATTTTTAGTCAAGGGCTGTAGTACTGCAATGATCTAACTGAAATACCTCAAGTGAACATTTCTTTATGCTATTAAATTTCAAGTTTTAAATAACCACATGAGATGATACAGTTCAACTAGAGAATTCCAAAACTCTGCTACCAAAAAATTACAGTTTAAGATATTTCTAAAACGATATTCATGTTAGCTAATATTGTACAGATAAACTAAACAATGTGCATGCCTACCTTAAATAATAATAATTAGTCTTAATGTTCATTTT
Organism: Chelonoidis abingdonii; assembly: GCF_003597395.2. Lineage (NCBI taxonomy): Eukaryota > Metazoa > Chordata > Testudines > Testudinidae > Chelonoidis > Chelonoidis abingdonii. The sequence continues at coordinate 297,325,632 of NC_133769.1, forward strand.
GTTCTTTCTCTCTTCAGAGCTCTTCACAGACATTAACTAATTTCAAGCCACAAATTCAGATCATTGTTAGCTGAACAGAAATGAAGTAGAGTTCTGTCACCACTTCAGCCACTGAGACGATGGGTAAGAGAATTGGAAAAGCTGGATTCTGATATTTTTAGCATTTTTTGAATATGACAGAGTGAATAGCGTTAATTCAAAATACATAACATTTTATTATATGGAAATAAAAATGATTGACCTTATTAAAATACTTCAGCTATAGAGCAGGGTTGATAATCCAATAATATATTCATGAATATATTGCATATAATGTATTTGTTCAAAGATTATTTTCTAAAATTTATTTTCCCAGTTTTATTCTTTAATAATGTACTAATGGAGTTTAGACCAGTGCCCACATGCTCCTCAGAACACTGGACCTAAGTTCTGTGGAGAAATTCTTGGATTCCCTTGTATTCAGGTGTGGCAAGGTGGAAATTCAACAGCAGCATAATTTACATTAAAATCTAGAATGATTTCATTGTTTAATTAATTAAACATGAAAACTGCAATGTGCTTTGCCTTTAAGAGTTCACAACAGGACCTGAACTTCAGTTGAGGTATCTGCAAGTGTGAAGTGCAGTATGGGTTGGATCTCAGTGTCAGCTACTTCTGTGTCAGATAAAGTAGTAGATGCACTCATACCACATAAAAACCAAGTTGAAAACAGAAAAACAGAGGAAATTATGTTTCAAATCATACTGGACAGCCTCTGGAGCAGAAGAAACACCCCAAACAGTGCAAAGCAGCAATCCTCTTGGGAAGAAGTTATCAAGATGTTTAATACTTTTCTCAAAGGTCTTGCAGAACATAGAGGAGGTCATTTCAATGTTTAAAGAAAACAGTTATCAACATACAAATATGGTGTCTAGGCTAGGCTACAAATATGGAGGACAATGAATAATAATAGTCTACCAGTAACCCCAAAAAAGGCCTTACAAACACTTAACAATTTGGTTTTGATCCTTTACCCTTGCAAACTGACTTCTGTAGGAATAATCCCAGGAGGGAGGAATACCAGTATTTTACAGGACTGCAGGAGGGTCCTAAAGCTTCACAACATACCAAAGTGGTGGGTAAGTATTATCTTCCTTTTACTGATGGGGGAAAATGAGAGAGAAAGAAGTAAATGGCTGTTTCTGCTTTTTTTTAATCCTCATTGAGCAATATCTCACTCCTCAAAGTACAATTTGAATAGTAGTGCAGGGAAGAGTGGCAGGCCTGGGCTGTAAGTGACTTGCCTAAATTCATACAGCTAGTCTGTGGCAAACCTAGGAAAAGACACATAGTAATTGTTACTATGAGTGAAAATCACCCTCTCTTGCACAAAGCCTGACTAACAGGGTTTTGTGTGAAGGACTGAGAGGAAAGGAATTTGGTCTTACAACCTGCAGTTAAGCCTGTACTGCAGATTATCTCAATGGGTACTATTCCTGTCTGTGAATTATTATTATCCTGTTAGGATAATAAATTCATGGCTTAAAAGGCCAGAAATGAATATTGTGATCATCTAGTCTGACCTCTTACTTAACATGGGCCATAGGATGTTCCTGAGTGAATTCCTGTTTGTAGTGGAGCATATGTTTTAGCAAAACCTCCAATCTTGTTTAAAAATTTTCAGTGAGGGAGAATACACCTTAGTAAATTCTTCCCTCACTGTTATAAATTTGCACCTTATTTCCGGTCTAATTTTTTCTAGCTTTCACTTCCAGACATTGGATTTTGTTATACCTTTGTCTGCTACACTGAAGAACCCATTATTATCAAATTTCTGTTCCATGTAAATAACTATAGACCGTGATCAAGTCACCCCTTAACCTGCTGTTTGTTAAACTACGTAGATTGAGTTCCTTCGGTCCGTCTCTATGAGACATGTTTTCTAATCCTTTAATTATTCTGGTAGCTCTTCATTGAACCATCTCCAACTTTTTCAACAACCTTCCCAAACTGTGGACACCACAACTGGACACAGGATTCCATCAGTAGTCACACCAATGCCATATGCTGAGATAGCACAACTAAAGCTGACCAGGGGACGACCATTCCCTTTTGTTACAGCTTTCAAGGTTTAATAATCTGTTGTCAGACCACAATGAAACAAAAACAAAGTCTTTTTGAACACTTTTTTTTCTGTGAAAATATAATTGTTTTAAAACAGCTGTCTTTTGGATCTAAAGCTAAGATTTTTCACTCAGCGAGGGTGGGTGTGGGTATGTCTGTGCCGGTGATAGCACTGGTCAGGGATGTGATAGCCCCAGATTTAAGTACACACACTGCCTGTTTCAGATAAGAGCTTTTTGTCTTAGGTAACTCTGACTCAAGTAGATTAGGTACTTGAATGTGGGTTTTCTACATCCCAAGCAAGTGCCTTAACCAACAGCTATAAAATGTGTTCAGATCTCTTATTTTCTTTCTTTCTCCACACATTTTGACAAAAATGTAGCATTCCAGATTCAGCAAAATTTCATTTAATCAAAAATGTTTGCTGCCCTCCAAATATAACCCTCCCTATTCCTAATTTATATTCCTGTTCATGCATCCAAGGATTGCATGAGCACTTTTGGCCTCAATATCACACTGAAAGCTCACATTGAGCTAGTTATCCATCAAGAACCCCCAACTCTTTTTCATCCACTGCTTCGTAGGATAGAGTCTCACATCCTGTAGGTATGGCAAGCATTCCTGGTTCTTAGATGTATGACTTTATATTTGGCCATGTGAAAATGCATACTGTTTGCTTTCACCCAGCTTACCAAGTGATTCAGATTTCTCATTATCAGTGGCTTGTTTTCTTCATTATTAGCCATTCCCCCAATTTTTGTGTCATCTGCAAATTGATTGGTAATAATTTAATGTTTTCTTCTAGGTCATTGATAAAAATGTTAAATAGTGTAGGGCCAAGAATCAATCTCTATCGGACGCCAGTGGAAACACACATGCTCAGTGATGATTTCCTGTTTTATTTGAAATCTATCCTGAAGCCATTTTTATCTCATTTAATGTGTACCATTTTGATTTTGCATCGTTCAACTTTTTTAATCAACATGTTGTGTAGTACCTAGTCAAATGTCCTATAGAAGTCTAAGTATATTACATCAACACTATTAGCTTTATCAAACATGTAATGTCATAAAACACATCAAATTAGTTTGACAAGTTCGATTAGTGATACACCCATGTTGATTCACATTAATTACCCTCTTTTAATTATTTATTAATTGAGTCTCATATCAACTGTTCAATTTTTCTTCCAAACAGAGACTGTTTCTATAGTACGAATATGTGTATGAACCTAAAGAATTCTACTTTCAGGACGTGTTTGGGAAAGAAAGCATATGTAGAGAAATGAATAATGCCTGAGTGTTGACCAGTCTTGGATCTCTCTTTATGTGCTTGAACACTGATGTTGTGTCGGTTCCTACAGTTACATTAAATCAGAAATTAAGAATATTGGGGACAGGGAATGACAAACCAGCCTCTCACTAGAGAGAAAAAGAGAGAGAGAGAATAATCATGCCCTTGAACAGATGGGCAAAAAGGGGAAGTGTTTAGAAACTGGACATTCTTTAGATCACAGTGGAAAAACTAGAAATTTGCAACTTCATGAAGAGGAAAACCATATAAGAATAGCTACACTATGAGCTGTAATGGGTAAAGACCACCACATGCTCCAACAGCATCTGGCTATGTCAGTGGCAACCTAAGAAGACCATGTCAAATCCTAGAAGTGCCCCAAAAGCAGCTTAACCCCACAAAAATGTCATATATGAAACATATCATTTCAACAAGTGTAATGACTAATCTGGAGAAACAACTGAGCAAAATGCCTGACTATAAAATTTTAAAAGATGAACTAATTTGTGCTAGAATGATAATTGGGATGAAAGATGCAGGAGCTTCAAAAATAATGCTTACACAGCCCGTGCTACCACTACTCAGAGCTCTAGACATGAGTCAAAGTATTGAACAAGCTCAAATCTAAATGTACAGCATATGTAGAACAGAATCAGAGATCATTCACCAAGTGACACAGGCACAAATACATCAAAATTCATGCAAAAGCAAATGTACAAATACAAAGCAGAGAAGATAAACAAAATTCAAAAGAAGACATATGGGTACAATGAAGAAAAATATAATGGAAAACGCTCTTAATATGGGTCAGATGCAATAACTGTCACAAAAGAAATCATTATGCTACAGCTTGAAACAACAACAATCAAAGAAAAAATGCACCATATTGAGGAAGCAGTGACTCGAAAGATGAAATTTTGCATGTATGTGACATTAATGCAGAGCAAACCAGAAAGAACAAGTTGTTTGTAAAACTTAGACTAGCCACAGATGTAAAGACAAGGCAGTAACACACAAATAAACAGGAAACTGAATGCCAAATAAACAGTGGAGTATCACTGAATGTGCTTGGCTACAAAAATTTCAGCATTATTCAAGAGAAATTGAAACCAAGCAAAATCAAATTAAAATGATAATTTGACACAATCATAATACTACTAGGACAATGTAAATTATATGCAGAATACCTAGAAAACGGAAACAGGCTGAAATTTTAAGTATCACAGACAACACAGAAACCACTGCTTTTATCTAAAACAAATGAATCCATGAACCTAGTGACATTACAGTTGGGACAAACTATTCAGACAAAAACACATAAGCAAACAAGCATATCCTGTGCAAACAACACACTGTGACATCCCATCAGCAAAGCTGCTAAAAATTACTAGGATGTTTCTGAAGGACTAGGATGTCTTTCAGGAATAGACTCATAGACTCATAGACTCATAGGTCAGAAGGGACCAATATGATCATCTAGTCTGACTTCCTGCACAAGGCAGGCCACAAAACCCTACCCATACACATTTATAACAACCCCTAACCCATGACTGAGTTATTGAAATCCTCAAAATCGTGATTTGAAGACCTCAAGCTGCAGAAAGTCACCAGCAAGCGACCCATGCCCCACGCTGCAGAGAAGGCGAAAACCTCCAGGGCCTCTGCCAATCCGCCCTGGAGAAAATTCCTTCCCGACCCAAATATGCGATCAGCTAAACCTGAGCCTGTGGGCAAGACTCACCAGCTAGCACCCAAGAAAGAATTCTCTGCAGTAACTCAGTTCCCATTTCCCATCCAAACCGCCCCTCACAGACCATTGAGCAGACTTATCTGCCGATAATCCAAAATCAATTGCCCAAATAAACTATCCCAGCATAACATCCCCTCCATATTACTTATCAAGCTTAATCTTAAAGCCAGAATAAGTCTTTTGCCCCCACTACTTCCCTCGGAAGGCTTTTTCAGAACTTCACTCCCCTAATGGTTAGAAACCTTCGTTCTAATTTCAAGTCTAAACTTCCTAAGTATCCAGTTTATACCCATTCGTCCTTGTGCCTACATTAGTACTAAAACTTAAATAATTCCTCTCCCTCCCTAACGTTAATCCCCTGATATATTTATATAGAGCAAGCATATCCCCCCGGAGCCTCCTTTTGGCCAGGCTAAACAAGCCAAGCTCTTGAGTCTCCTTCATAAGGCAGATTTTCCATTCCTCGGATCATCCTAGTAGCCCGTCTCTGAACCTGTTCCAGTTTGAATTCATCCTTCTTAAACGTGGGACATCAGAACTGCACACAATATTCCAGGTGGTCTCACCAGCGCCGTATATAACGGCACTAACACCTCCTTCTCCTTGCTGGAAATACCTTCGCCTTGATGCATCCTAAAACCGCATTTGCTTTTTAACAGCCATATCACATTGGCGCTCATAGTCATCCTGCTATCAACCAATACCCCAAGGTCCTTCTCCTCCTCCGTCGCTTCCAACTGATGCGTCCCCAAAGTATATCTAAAATTCTTATTATTAATCCCTAAGTGCATGACCTTGCACTTTTCACTATTAATTTCATCCTATTACTATTACTCCAGTTACAAGGTGGTCCAGATCTTCCTGAATAGTATCCCGTCCTTCTCCGTGTAGCAATACCCCCCAGCTTCGTGTTATCCTGCAAACTTTATTAGCACATTCCCGCTCTTTGTGCCAAGGTCAGTAACAAAAACGTTAAATAAGATCGGTCCCAAAACGATCCTTGAGGACTCCACTAGTAACCTCCTTCCAGCCTGACAAGTCACCCTTGCAGTACGACCCGCTGGATCTCCCCTTTAACCAGTTCCTTATCCACCTTACAACTTTCATATTCATCCCCATCTTTTCCAATTTAACTAACAGTTTCCCCATGCGGAACTGTGTCAAACGCCTTACTGAAAATCGAGGTAAATTAGATCTACCGCATTCCTTTATCTAAGTAATCCGTCACCTTCTCAAAGAAGGAGATCAGGTTGGTTGGCACGATCTACCTTTAGTAAATCCATGTTGCAATTCATCCCAATTACCATTGACCTCAATGTCCTTAACTACTTTCTCCCTAAAATTGTTTTCCAAAGACCTTACACACTACAGACGTCAAGCTAACCAGGCCTATAATTTACCGGATCAACTTTTATTCCCTTTCTTAAAAATAGGAACTACGTTAGCAATTCTCCAGTCGTTACGGTACAACCCCGAGTTTACGCGATTGCTTAAAAATTCTCGCTAACGGGCTCGCAATTTCACAGCGCCAGTTCCTTTAAATCCTCGGATGGAGATTGTCCGGGCCCTCCGTTTTGTCCCATTAAGCCTGTTCAAGTTTGGCCTCTACCTCAGATGCGGTAATATCCAACCTCCATAACCACATTCCCGTTTATCATCCCTCCATCATCCCTAAACATCCTCACTAGTCTTATTAAAGACCGAGCAAAATACTTATTTAGATATTGGGCCATGCCTAGGGTTATCCTTAACTCCGTTCCATCTCAAGTGTATAGGCGCCCCACTTCTTCTTTCTTTTTTCTTCTTATTATGTGGCTGTAGAAGCCTTTACTATTGCGTTTTGATTCCCTTCGCAAGGTCCATTCTACGCAACTTTTAGCCTTTCCTCACTTATCCCTACATGTTCTGACCTCACTAAGCGTAGCCTTCCTGCTAAATCCGCCTTTCTTCCACTCCTGTCAAGACTTTCTGCTTTTTATCCTAATCCCCTCTCTGAGTTTGCTTGCTCATCCAGCTGGCCTACAACTCCTGCCCATGTTTTTTTTCCCCTTTCTTGGGATGGCAGGCTCCGACAGTTAGGCTTCCGACAGTTTCCGCAGCTGCGACTTAAAGTAATTCCAGGCCTCCTCCGCATTTAAATCCACAAGTTCCTCCGTCCAATCCACTTCCCTAACTAATTTCCTTAACTCTTTAAAATTAGCCCTCGAGAAGTCGAAAACCCTAATCTCAGATCTACGTTTGTTTATCCTTCTATCTAATTTGAATTGAATCACCTGGAAATAAATAAAACCTTTTAGCCAATAGAATTCCTGCATTAAGAGGGGGGAAATGGGAGTGATAAAACAAATGGAAAAAGAAGGCATCATTGCTAAAGTCACAGAGCCCACAAGTTGGATAAACAGCACTGCAGACCTGACCCCAAGCAAGCTGAACATTTGCTAGACCCAAGAAACATAAAAAGCACTAAAAACAGCTCACTGCCATATGCCTACAATTGTAGAAATATTACCTGATTTGGCAAAAGAAAAAATGTTCTCTGTACTTGATGCCAAAAAAAGATATTTGCAAGTGCAATTGATTTAGGAAAGTAACTACTTTACCATATATTAGACAACAGCAGGTATTACAGATGGTTGATAAAGCAATATGGGATCAAATCTGCAGTGGAAGAATATCAACATCTCCAACAATATATAACAACAGGACTCATCACAACCGATGAAATTCTGCCATACAGATTCAGAGACAGCATGACGGAAGTTATGGCAGATCATGATGAGAACCTAATCTGTCAGTTAGAAAGAGCCATGAAAGTAAATGTAAATTAAATAAAAGCAAGCTAAAATTTCCATTGACTTCAGTATCACACTTGGGATGCTTGATGACTTCCTCTCCCATCCCTAAATGTTAAAAGCAATCCAACAGATATCTACACCTAAATATATTAAATCAGATCAGAGACTGTTATCATTTGTAAACTATCTGACAACAAAATTTTCAGGTCTGTCAGATGTGTGTGAGCCCCTGAGGACTCAAAGATTCAGCATGCATATGGTTACCTCAATATGATTCAGTCATCACATGTATCAAAAAGCTGGTGACCAACAATCTTATCCTGAAATACTACAATGTGAAAGAAGATATAACTATATAAGGTGATGCCAATGAGATGGTTCTTGGGCTATCAGTCTACAAAAAGGACAATTGCTACCTTTCACATTAAGGTCATAGCTTCACGCAAGATGAGACCACTGGGTCATCTAGTCTGAACTCCTGTATATCACAGGCCAATCAACACCATCCAACACACACACAAACCACAACAAAAATTACACCAAAATATTACAGCTATGTCCAAGGCAGAGAATAGGAGGGGTCGAAGTGTCCCAATGCCTGAGGCCTTCCACACTGCATGCCACAGATGAAGGCACTAATGGAACAAAGATATGTCCAGACTGAAAAGGAATATCTTGTAAATAGTGTCCACATTTGAAAATTTGAACAATATGTTCACAGATTGGAAACCGTTTGAGTAGAAAGTGACTATAAACCATGAGAGCTTTTTTAAAAAGCCACTACTAGAGCCACACAAATCCTTCAGTGTATGGAACACCACAGCTTACATGTAACCTACAAGAAAGACACTGAGCTGACACTTCATCCAGAGCAGCTCTGAAGCATGAAAATATAACAACTTAACAAGAATATGAGATCTTCAAGCTGACAGAAATGCAGAAAACACAGACATAGAAAGTGTCAAACAAGCCACTTGTGTGCCACCTTTAAGTTAGGGGTGAGAAAGAAATCCATTACAAGTGTTCACAACTATCTTTCTATCAGGATGGCCAAACACTAGGCAAGAAGCTCCACTTGCCTCTCAAGAATATGGGAACTATCAAGACATACTATGCATCCAAGTTAACATAATAAATAAAAGTAGGTAATACCCAGAGAACTGAAAATAGAAATTTCCCTAAGAATATATTGGAGCAATTCTGTAATAGATCTGTGTCTCTGAAAAGTCAGAGTTAATGTATACTGGCCAAATATGACCAAGAATATCCAAGACCCGTTGAACAGTTCTGATACATGTGGGGAAGGAAATGTAGGCCAGGCAGCAAAGAGAGAGAATTAAAATTCACAGAATTTCCAACAGACCTGGGAGTAAAGTAGGAATGAACTTTTCACCACAAACCACAAACATTCTCTCATATTGTATACTACTATTTGGGATTCCGATAACTAGATGAACTGTTAGACACTACTGTAGTGATTATGATAGAGAAAGCAATGAAGCATTTTAGCACGCCTGGTCTCCTAAACTGAGAAGTTTCAGAAATGGATCCCCATTTATTTGCAGTGAGTTTGTGCAATTTGCTTGAGAATGTGAATTCAGTGCCACAGCATGAGATCACTGTACAACAACCAATCAAATTGCAAAGCTGAATTGACAGCTAAAATTGCTAAGAATCTAATCAAGAATGCTGAAAAACTAAAGAAAATATATAGTGAGTCATTTTTGAATGGAGAAACATTCCCACAGAAAGCATTAATGGCACCCCATAAAACAAGTGCTCTCAAGGCATATGCATGCTTTGGTTGATATCCTCAAGATTACTACAACCAGCAGTGGTGGAAGGAGTAACAAACACAAAGGAACAGAAAGACACACAGAGGCCAAAGCCTACTATGACAGACGAGCTAAAGATCTTCCAGAGCTATAACTGGGAGACCCTGTCAAGATCTGACTATTTTGTCAGAACAAATCATGCACTCAGAAGTGATCTATGTGTGTTGAACAGCTAAATCTGCAATCATATAATGTAGCAGTGGATTTGATGCAGAAGATTTTTCAGCTGCTCTCTGTGCTGAAAAGCTGTTCAGCACTAGGTGCTGTCCAGCATCAATAGGGCTGATCTATCACTATTAGCTGAAGGAGGGAGAGATGGAGATTTTGGTTTATGTAAATTGGTGTAATTGGAGTGGTAACAGTGAAACACAGTGATAAGGTGCATATAAATATTTAATTTGTTTAGTAATTATAAAGATTTAAATAGTTAATGAAGATAGTATTAAGTAGTCATAGTGAAGGAAAACAAAATGAGGGCTGCCGGGAATCAGAGCTGTGAAAACCAAAATGGCAGTCTCAGAATAGTCTGACCAATGGCAATCAGGTAGACTGGGGTGAAATAAAGGTAACTCCAAACACTGAAAGGGAAGGGTCCATCAGATAGTACACGGATCTTCAAACAAGTCCAGCTCTAAATGCGCAGGTTTTCAATCCAGTCCACATTCCAAAGGGCTTGAAGCTGATTGATGGGTCAACTATATATAAGACAGAGAGCTGACAAGTGTCAGTCAGTCCATGTCATTTGAGTGGAAGGCACCAAAACATTTGTGAAGAATGGCAGAGTCGTCATTGGAAGAGAAGATTGAGAAGAACATCTAAAAGAGCTGAAACACTTAAAGAACAAAACTGATACCAACAACAGGAGATAGAGCAGAAAGACCACTTAGAGGGACTAGAAGATATCAGAGTAAATAAACATGATGATTTTAATAGAAAACTTCCACTGAAGTGTGTATGTGTATGTCTGAGTTAATAAAAGTGGATGTCTGTGTATGTGTGTATTTATATGTTTAAAGTTTAATGCTTTAATGCTAGGCTGTCAGCATTCTGCATGTGACTAGCCATTGCATGCAGAATTTAACCTCTTAATGCTGTGTTTAATTGTGTAATTGCATACCTACTGGATATTTGAATATGCATATGTGTTGATAGAGTTTGTATTCTAATTTATGTATGTTATTTTAAAAAGGTTTATGGTTTATTATTTTCATATATGTATATAGACTTATTATAGTAGGATATAGTATGTGTTAAATAAATGCTATTTTGTTTTTGAAGAAATGACTGCCTAAATGTTAATCCTTTGAGCAGAAGACTGTATCTTCTTATCTTCTGAATTGAACTAGTCTGTTCTAGGGAATCCTCTGGTAAATCCTCAGCTATTCCTCTATGGTAGATCACATTCTGTTACATCCTAAAATAGACCAAACTGACAACTGGGTTGTTAGGGTAGAAAGGCCTTTGTGAGATGCCTTAAGTCTGAATTTTGGGGTAACAGATTGGCATATATTTTATTGAAACATCAAATACAAGATAAAAACACTTATAGGGAAGGGTGAAATATGCATTCCTCTATGACTTGATCAGCAGGACATGGAAGGAACGCAGCCTGACAGATGACTGAGGCCTGGTCTACACTACACGTTTAAACCGAATTTAGCAGCATTAAACCAATTTAACCCTGCACCCGTCCACACAACGAAGCCCTTTATATCGATATA
>NC_133769.1:297338740-297384931 GCF_003597395.2 Chelonoidis abingdonii
TGACAGTGACAAAAGGCAAAACAGGCTCCATGGTTGCCATGCTATGGTGTCTGCCAAGGCAATCCAGGGAAAAAGGGCGTGAATTGTCTGCCATTGCTTTCACGGAGGAAGGATTGAGTGATGACATTTACCCAGAATCACCCGCGACACTGTTTTTGCATTGGGATCTCAGCCCAGAATTCCAATGGACGGGGCAGACTGCGGGAATATGGGATAGCTATGGGATAACTACCCACAGCACAACGCTCCAGAAATCGACGCTATCCTCGGTACATGGACACACACCACCAAATTAATGTGCTTAGTATGGCTGCGTGCACTCAACTTTATACAATCTGTTTTACAAAACCGGTTTATGTAAAATCGGAATAATCCCGCAGCGTAAACATACCCTGATAGATATCAGAACAGACCCTCAAAATATTAAAATACCACATCACCAAGGGAGCCAAGTTTCCTGTTATCACAAGAAAATCTTTCACTAGCTGCAACTCAAACTACCTGCAAGGTATATGCAACACTTTGTACAATAGTAAGGTATGAAATAACAACCTTCCCAAATAGTTTAACTGACAAGCAAGTTAAGAAATTAAGAGAGAGAGAGAGGGAGAGAGAGAGAGAGATGATGTTAAGTTATAGATAAGGATATAGACATTCTGAGAATGTAATAAAATGTTTAAGTATGTAAGCAGGTTATAGGATTCATGTTAAATGTTGCTATCTCAAATATATGTGATTAAAGGAATGATACAATAAATGGGCTCTGATGAGGGGGTGTTATATTATGATTTATGTATAATTGACTAGACAACTTTTTTTTCAGGAATTGCTTGATGAGACAGAATTTAATACATGGAAAAAGGAATAAAGACTGAATGTTTCACTGTCTTGGCTGTCTCTTTTCATGCTTGAACACTGAACAACTCCCTATATGGCAGTTTTGAGGCACTAGATTTGTAGGTATAATGGCTCCTCTTTTACAAGGCCCTGGGTTGGTGTGTAGATTAGAATTAGCTGAAAGATTGGATTTTTGGTTCATGGGAAATTTCACATTTTTGAAATTTAGTTTCATTCTGACATAGTGTTTCTGCCCAGAGCAAGGACAATTGCTGAATGAATTTTACATTTTTGTAAATTTCATGGCTGCTAATAGCTGGCCCTGGGTTCCTGGGCTGGGGGTAGTTCTGGACTCTCGTTTCCAGGATAGACTGTTTGGAAATTCTGAAAGTCCTGGCATAGCATGTGTGCCATGGGGCCTGGAAGACTGGTGTGCCTGATCCTGGGACAGTCCACACAGTGGGATTTTCTCTGTCTCTTCAGCTCGCAGAGGTGGGGGGACAGAGAGGCAGGGTGCTCTGCTGGCCCTCTGGGAAACCTTTTGTCAATTTCACAGGCAGAAAGAGAAATTGACAATAGCCTTCCAGGCAAACAAAGAAGGAGCCATCATTTTGATTTTCCCAGTGGAAAATTTATTTTTTTCAGCTATAAATTAGAAACATTCTGCAGTTCACAGGGGTTGTAGAGGCTTTTATGAAGCATCTCTCCTCAATGTCTATGTCAGTAGTCTCACCACAAGGGTAAATTGTTTGGGGGCTTACAGCATTTCCCTACACCTGTGAATTCCATCCCAAATTAATCCTTAAAAAGAAGCTGTGCCTTGGACCTGTCTGATTTTACCGTTTTAATGCAGAGTAAATATAAAATGTCAAACGGTACAGTAAATAGGTTTTATCTCCATAGCTACCTTAAGTGGCCTTGAGCACATTGGCTGCTCATAGCAGAAGCATCACCCTTAGACAAAAAACAAAAAATATATATAAATTTGCCAAATCTACATAGGTTTGCACAGAGGATGATACTATACTTTATTTTTAAAAGAATAGAACAATGCTTTGAATTATTTGCAAAGAATATTTGTAATAAAGATGAAGGTGCTTATATGATTTTCTAGTCAGAAGAATTATTGTGAAAAGACAGAACATCAGACAGGTTTCGTGCACATTAAACATCCCTTCTGTGCATTTCTAATATTCCTATTTCAACATACTCTATACCTTGTTCAATGATGTTCTTTCTTCCATCACGCAATATTGAAGTCCAGATTGGCAGCTATTTCTCTTAAAAGTTTTTAAATGTTGACATCACATACAATTTAGTTGGGTTGCTATAGAGATCTCTACAGGGACACAAAAATAAAAGGAGGAAAAATTAATCTACCTTGTAGTTTAGTTTCTTAGAGTGCACCTCCTATGGGGAGAATGCAATAATTAAGTCCTGTTTACTATGTTTTCCCTTAAACCTTTGATGTTACTGATGATATCATCGTTTGATATTTTTTTCAGGTGTGGAAAACAACAAAAAATAATTACCTTAATCTTCACAGATAACTGACAGATGCATTTTGAGCTGCACCACAGATTTTTTTTTTCCCTGTAGCAGCTGGACGTTTCCTATTCTTTCTTCCCATTGTATCAGTGAACCCACTTTGTAGGAAGGTAAATTACTGCCGTCCACAGGTCTGAATTTTATATGTGGTGCATGTATTAGACAGAACAAAGAGATTTTCTCTTAAATTAAGGTAACACTTCCCTCTTGTAGAATGACAGCAGGGAAAAAAAAAAAATTATCACCAGGAGATGTGGCTAAGGAAAGCTTTACCATACACTTTTTCTAACATACAGTATTAAATTCTAATTTGTGGTAATAGACGAATCAAGAAAGATAATATATGAATAACCAAATTGTTTATAAGTCTGTATTAAATAAGTATTTTAATTATATCTTTATAATAGGCTATAGTATTGTACCATCAGAAATCTATGAACAGCATTGATTCTGTGCTCCAGTTTCTTTAGTACTAGCAAGGGATTTGCAATATGAACTTTACTCATACATAAGCATTTGATTCAGACATTAAGGGATGGATTAATTATTAGTTTACCTATGTACATGTACTGTATATTCACTTTTATGTAAATTCCACAAGTTTTATGAAATGAATATTGGAAATATTTGAAGGCTAATGTACCCCAAAAGGATGAGACTAGATACTGGAACTTAAGTGGAGCTGGGATGACATATGCTATTTGGAAAGGAGCACAGGAAAAGATTTAATTTAATGATGGGGCATTTTTTTTCTGTCTACTGCACAGAATAGTTTTGTTGATTCATACTAATCAGGAACAATTTATATCCAGTATGTGGCATATGCAATATGGGAGAACTAGTTTATCACAGTTTCCTCATCTTGATGCTCTTGATAGTGTCAATTCTGCTGTCCCCACATCATGTGCTTTTGGTTCAACTGCACACTCTCAGGTGATACGTCAAGGGGGCATATTCTAAATCTTCACTTATCAAGATGAGAAAAATCAATTTTCTCTTCTGTAATGACAAAATTGCAAGTGCAGGTCAAGGTGGGTGATATAATATCTTTTATCGGCCAACTTCTGTCGGTGGGAGAGACAAGATTTCAAGCTTACATAAAGCAGCTTTTAAGTTCTGGGAAATGTACTCAATGTCACATTAAATACAAGGGTGAACAGATTGAGATTAGAGAGACAAGGAAGAGTTGTGAATGCCAAGCCCTAGGAAGACCTATTCCCGGTAGAAAGACCTTGCTAAACAGTGGCAGGAGCTCCAGATCACATTGGAACTCTGTGCTGTTCCAGAGAAGATTGCAGTGTTTCATCTCTGCCCAGAGAAGGAACCCTTTGCCGAGTGATAGCAAGAGGCCTTAATCCAAAATTGGGGAAGGGGTCCCACACTGAGAGAACCTCACTTATGAGTAGCCTGAATGGAGGAGGCAGACAGGCTAAGTTTATCTCCCCACTCTCCTGGCCCACACACAGCTTAGGGGGGATGACAAATTGCTGCTAGTGACTTCAAGCATTTGTTCAGAGCAGGGCCCTATACCAGGCTTCTGTAGTTGTGCTAGTGGAGTGCTGGCTGTACCAGATGTTCAAATATAACAATTCCTGCAGCACACTGCACCCCATCCCCAACTATCCTGGAGGAATAACGATGGGTTTCTACTGATGTTACATCTTTCTATGATGGATTCAATTTTCTTTTTACTGCTTAGCTTTTAGTTCTGTGCATGTGAAGGGTTTTTTTTTATCAGATAGAACAGACATTGGAAATACAGTCTGACATTCTATATGTACAGAACACTGAACAACTCTATGTACTGAACAACTCTCTTCCTATTAAGAATTCAAAGTATTAAAAACAAAAAAGCAAAAACCATATAATACAAACTGTCAAGGCTGACATGGATACATCTCAATGCGGTCTCAACTTAACGATTTCCACATATCCATGTGCACGTAGGTCCTCTTAAGCAACTCAAATTATTAGGGGATTTGTGCTGTGAAGCTGTATTTTCATTATCACTGATGTCTAACTACTACTGGCTTCTGTGGGAATACTAGCAAAACACAGAATGAGGGATCTGACCCTCTATGTTCTTATCCAGCTTTCATTATTTTTTTTCCCAACTGTGCACTGAATTTGGGGTGTCCTTCACATGCAGATCAAGCTCAACCATATTGCATCTTGCTCAGATGTCTTGTGAATGTGTCAGGCTATCATTTTAAATATATAGTTAATATGACTTTAAAATATAGTTAAAATGACTTACACATTAGTACATTATTATACATTTTATGAAAGTCAAGAGACTAGGGAATTAATTTTGATTTTTTTCTTAAAAATAACTCTCATGAAATGCAATAGGAAAATTAAACATGAACATTTTTGTGTTTGCTCAGATTAAATTAAGCAACATGAGAAAAAAATGGAAATGCTAATGAAATAAGCTGCTGGGCTCTGATAAGTGACTCTGAGCAACTTCAAATGTTTCCATTAGAGTAAATCACTGTACTCTATACTGTTGACATGTGTTATCTATTCAGCCACTGCAACATGGTGCCCATTTTGTTCCATGGCATGTTGTGCTGGTCTGTAGAAACCATAAGTCATTGTTTCTCTAAAAACAATATAAACCAAAAATTCAAAGTTGCTCTAGAGTGACTGTGTTATCTTCTGACAGTGCTAAAGATGGTATGTATATTCACTGTGGCTGTGTAAGTATTTGGTGTTATTTACATCATATTTTCTAATTACTAATTAGAGATTAGTAAATAGTGTCCAAAAATGACCAACACAATGCCAGTGGAACAAAAACAGCAGAAAGGAGTAGTGAATTAATGGTATAAAATGAAAAAGGTAATGCTGAAACACAAATGACAAAAAACTAATATTCTTTTCAGCTTATTAAGGTAAAATACAAAATTAGATTTCATATTTCATAACTGATTATATTGTACTGAATGTTTGGGCATCAACTAAGGTGCTATAAAATCCAAGCCCACTCCCATATATAGTAGTTGAGCAATCTGAACTCAGATATTACACACGGTGTTTGAATCAGCCTTACTTGATGTTAATCGAAAGCTAGGTCATTGAAATTAATTTATCCCTTTTCCCAATTAGGTCTTGCTTCCCAGAAAGTTCCAACACCTACACCTGAATCCTATTAGTTACTGGCAATTAGAATTTACATCATATGAGTACAGTTGTATGTTATGACTATAATCTTATGTTTTATCATTTGTATTTAACCTTTAAACAGCCACTGGCTCTAGTAATCACTATGCTTCTGCTTACACAAATGTTAATTCAGTCACTGAGCTTTTAAAGACTTCCTAATTAATATGGAAATTTATTAATCAACCCCAGACTCAATTACTGGTCATAATCACTGAGGATTAGGTGGATAATTTGATTACTGAAAGACAGCAGTATCATTTGGAAAGGGACTGCAGGTTTATTAGGTAGACCAATCAAAGTGGTCTAAATGATAGAAACCAAAAAGCGTAACAGCTGAATAGGAATGTTCACATCGAGTTCTGCTTGGTCTTAGTGAAATGACTGGTGATGAATTCATTCTTTCCCTAACATGCAGGTAGTTAACTAAAAAGTCTTCATCTGTGTGATCAGAATTCTCGCCACTAGCCTTTTGTTGAGGAACTGACTCATACAATGAAATAGCAACAGTTATATCAGGTAAACTCAGTGACTGTAACTATTTTTAACATGGTTTAGATTTGATTTGCGTCATCAGAAAGTATTGGAGAATCTAGCCTGTTAACTGTATAAATACTCCATTTTTAATTATATATTTCATTTATACAGTGATTGTTAGGATTCTTTTTTGTTACTGGTTTTTTTCACCCAGTTCTTTGGCTGATTCTAGACCTCCATGAATTTTACACATTAACTTCCAATAATTCAGTGGATTAATTAATTAATTCCCCTTAGACTCAGTGAATGAATATCAGATGGAATTGCTAATTTATATCACTGGTCTACAATTTTTGAGAAGTCGTCTGCTTCAGAGATAAAATGTGGTATTTATTATGTATTTTGATGTGCTGAATTCAAATATGACAATTAAAACAACTGATGGCTACTGTTTCTAAGATATTTAAGTTTTTACATTTATGTCTATGTATATTGTGTAGATAGTAGAGTTTTAATCATAAATTGTAAACCTAGGTCTTTTCATGTGTTTATGGTTGCTTTACATGATAATATTTCACCTGTCCTGTTTATGTAACACTTTTAAAAATCAGCAAAAGGGTTATATAAATAAAATTTGTGGGAAAGTTTGGATTATGAAACAAAAGGCAAAAAAAAACTATTATGTACATAGTTTAGTCCTATTCAGTGTCTACTCGGCGCTTCTTGGCTTGTCTCTTGTATTCATTAAATGGAGCATCTCTTGTCACTGTCCAGCAATAGTCTGCAAGCATTGATGGGCTCCATTTGCCCTGATAGCGTTTCTCCCATTGTTGCACAATGTCCTTGGTGAAATCGCTCGCCGTGCTCGAGTGCGCTCACTGCTCCGCAGTTTTCGGTGGAAAAAAAAAATCTAGATGAGAGTGCAAAAATGTATCTTTAGTGACCATGTTGCAACCAAGGCTTTTGTATGCCTTGAGGAGGTTTTCTCCACCAACAACCTGTAGTTGTCTGCCTGTGTGTTTCTGAGAAAATTTATTGCCCACTAACTGGAAGGCTTTCCCATGCCCGTCTTTTCCTTGCCACGCAGTTGCATGGTCAAATGCATCATCTCGAAGAGAGTTCACTGAATCTGAGGACCAACAAAGACACCTTCCTTTATCTTAGCTTCACTTAACCTTGGAAATTTTCCACGGACGTACTTGAAAAGCTGCTTGTGTTTTGTCAATGGCCTTGACAAAAGCTTCTTCATCAGACCCAGCTTGATGTGTAAGGGTGGTAACAAAATCTTCCTTGATTCAACAAGTGGTGGATGCTGAACACACTTTTCCTCCCAGGCTCCAATGACTGTCGGAGTGGCCAATCTTTCTGATGTAGTGGGAATCTCTTGCACGACGAATATCCATTCGCAGAGAAAAACAGCAGTACTTTGTGTATCCAGTCTGCAGACCAAGCAAGAGAGCAACAACCTTCAAATCGCCACAAAGCTGCCACTGATGTTGGTCATAGTTTATGCACCTCAAAAGTTGTGTTTTCATGTTGTCATAGGTTTCCTTCATATGGACTGCATGACCAAACTGGAATTGATGGCCAAAACATTGCCATTATGCAGCAAAACAGCTTTAAGAGACTCGTCTTCGATGAATCAATGAACAGTCTCCACTCATCTGGATCGTGAATGATGTGAGGGCTGCCATCACACCATCGATGTTTGTTGCAGGCTACAAGATCACCTTCCATGAAGAAGAATGGGACAAGATCCTTTTGAAGGTCATGGAACATGGAAACTCTAACATCACCTGCCAGGAGATTCCACTGCTGTAGTCTGGAGCCCAACAGCTAGACTAGAGCCAATCACCAATTTTAAGCATCATTTTAGTTCTCAGTGATCCAGAATTAGTAAAGTTTGACTACATTTATTTCAGAAGCATTTTGGCTGTAGAGCAGAGTATTTAGTCAGATTTTGTAAGATTCTTGTGCTTACTTTTTTTTAATCATCAACTATAAGGATAAGGTCTTGTTTTGATTCCCAAAGGTACACATACCCTTCCCCCATTTTTTTTTATAAAAAGCAGATTTTAAAAAGCTGTTCAAGAGCTGAGTCATTTTAGCACCCTTGTTGCTATTGTAACCCTCATTAATTAAAGGCTGAATTTCTTTCTAATATAGTGAATGTTGATTTATATATTTTGGAAAAGCAAGTATTAAACTGTTCAAAATAGCTACATTTACAATAGTATTTTGGTATATCTCATTCTAAGCACAGGGAATAACACAACTACTTTGATAACATCTCATATAGCAACATAATAAATGTGAGTTTTCTAACTGTTTAACTGTATCTCTTTTTATCTTGGTATACTTCTAAAATCCTCTTTTTTATTGTCTTTTAACTCATTGTCTGATATTAATTCATTCTGCTGATATGACATATGTTAAGTAGGGATAGTTTGAGAGCAGAGGGACATGGAGAATTGAGATACCCTGAATTCCTCTTATTTATTATTACAGTACCCAAAGAATCAGGGTCAGGAATCGATCATGATTAGTGTTGTACAAACATATGCAAACACATTGTTGGGTGAAAAACATAGTCCACACCAGTTACTCAGCTTAACTAGTTGAAAGCTTTAATAAGAAAGTTGTTAGATAACATATCACCTGAATCAAGCATAAAGCATAACTAAAATGGATAGATCATGATAAAATAATGATCAGTTACTCAGTCTTGGGGTACAAGTTGGCTGTTCCTGTCATCATCTAGTCCAGGGGTGGGCAAACTTTTTGGCCCAAGGGCCACATCAGTGTTCCAAAACTGTATGGAGGGCTGGGTAAGGAAGGCTATGCCTCCCCAGACAGGCTGGGCCCCGCTCCCTATCCGCTTCTTCCCATTTGCCGCCCCCTGACTGCCTTCCTCTGAACCCCTGACCCACTCAACTGCCCCTGCTCCTTGTCCCTAACTGACCCATCCCAGGAGCTCCTGCCCCTATCTGCCCCCCTGGTGACCCCACCCCCTATCCAACCTCCCCATTCCCTGTCCCCTGACTGCCCCAACCTCTATCCACACCCCCACCCCCTGACAGGCCTCCCAGGACTCCCATGTTTATTCAACTCCCCCATTACCACCCCTCACAGAACGTCTACCCCATCCAACCGCCCCCTGCTCCCTGTCCCCTGACTGCTCCCAGGAACCTCCTGCCCCTTATCCAACCCCCCCACACATACACTCCCCACCCCCTTACCAGGATGCTCAGAGCAGTAGGACTTACAGCTGTACCACCTAGCTGGACCCAGCCATGGCCCAGCAGGGGCTTGCAGCCTCACTGCCCAGAGCACTGGTGGCACGGTGAGCTGAGGCTGCGGGGGAGAGAGGACAGCAGGGAAGGGGCCGGGGTCCAGCCTCCCCAGCCAGAAGCTCCCAATTTGTTAAACACATCCTTTATACTTTGTCTCATAACATCACACAGGTACAGATTATTATACACACTAACCCAAAATACTTGTATGTAATACATTTTTACTTATCCTGTTAAAAATCTAATTGGGACCTCCTTATTTATCTTATTTTAGACATTACTATCCTTCTCCTTTCTCAATTCAGCTGAGTTTTCATTGCTTTCATGTATTTATTTTTTACAACAATTGACTTATTCTTACTTGTTTATGTTTTGTGGTCTGGGAGTTCTGTTCAGCCGTTATCCATCCTTCCTAGTCTTTTTTTACCAGGGAGGTCTGTGCCTCATTTGTAAATCTCACATTTGTCTGGTTTGCTTTGGTCTTGTTATCTACACATAGCAAGTATCCACTGTAGATGAGACACAAGCCAATTTTTTTTTATTTTTGCAACCTTTAAAATTGTTCGCGGAGTTTTAAAAGCTGTGTCAACAAGACACATACCAAAAACAAGAAAGTTCCCTTTTACATTTTCTTATAGAACTACTAAAAATATATCTATGATTAAAATTATGTAATGCATGCTTACCTAACACAGTTCATTATACATTTCTTTTCAACATGGTTCCTGCTTCAAACAGTTTACCATTTAAGAGGGCAAGTGACCTTGGGAGAGGTTTACACAATCAAATATATACATTTTTACATACAACTTTTATAATTATAAATAGATAAACAAAGCACTGACTGCTCAATTGCTCCCTCAATCAGGCACAAATAGGTCCCCAGGAGGGATCAAAATGAGAGGATTGTGCCCTCATGGATTAATTCAAGGATGGATGTGTCATTAAAAAGTGGCAACATAGAAGACTGCAGAGAGGCCCAGTTTCAAAATGAGACTTGGGTATTGTGAGGCAGAGAGTTACAACACCTGACTTTTAGGGGTCTAAAAAATTACAGGAACAACAATGGGATCCACAAAACCTGAGCTAGGCACTTAGGCTTCTGTTATCTTACTTTAGATGGCATATATGTGCCAAAGGTGTTAACTTAACCTGGTTATGGTCCAGCATTAAAGGGTGTTAAGCAAGATTCAGGATTTGCTATACAGAGACCTCAGCCTGCTTAGTCCCATGGCAAACACACAATTAAAAACCCTTTTAATCTTTCTTTAAAGATTGAAAAAAAGGAGGAAAAACATTTGAAAGGAAAATTATTAAATAAGGCTTTTATTTCAACAACACCCTTGCTCCCTTTCCCTTTAGCTGGAGAGAGTGTAAAGAAGGTGAAAGAAACCCTTGTCTGAAAGTCTTTTAGAAGGTAACAAACATGGTAATAACAGTCCTTTGGGGGATGGAGAAGAAATTAGTTGAGAGGAGTTTGAGCTGCTGTTATAAAAGTCTGATCTCGTTTTATCCCTGGTGGTGTTTGGGACTCAGTGGAGCTGGTATTATCTAGGTCCCTCTCTCTGGTATGGTCTGGTCAGGACATCTCTCAGGATCAGGATGACAAAGACCTGGAGTCCCAGGAAATGTTTGGGCTGCTAGTCATGATGATGAAGCTCTCTCCAGTAGCCAATATTTGTTCTTCTCAAATTCTCTTTCTTTAAGGACCCACAAAGGGAATGATAGGCAGAATAGCCCTTCCCTAATTATTTTGTCCATCAATTAGGCCTAGTTTCAGATACACCAATTTTGGTTCCACAGTATTCTTGTTTACCAGGCATTATTTTAACACAATCCTTAAATTATATTAGTAGGCTTTTCTTGTTTGTTCTAATTTAGTTTTTCTCTCTCCTCTTTTAAACTTTTCCCATTAACATTTTTTATTAAAAGTTATTGTGACACATAAACCTTCAGATACTTTTTATAGTTAAGCTCACATTAATAATTAGAATCATAGAACCACAGGGTTATAAAGGATCACAAGGATCATCCAGTCTACCCCCCTACCAAAATGCAGGATTTGTTGTGTCTAAAGCAGACGTTGGCAACCTGTGGCACGCGGCTCACCAGGTAAGCACCCTGGTGGGCCGGGCCAATTTGTTTACCTGCCGCGTCAGCAGGTTCGACTGACTGTGGCTCCCACTGGCCGCGGTTTGCCGTCCCAGGCCAATAGGGGTGGTGGGAAGCGCTGTGGGCTGAGGAGTGTGCTGGTCCGGCTTCCCGCCACCCCCATTGGCCTGGGATGGTGAACCACAGCCAGTGGGAGCCACAGTCGGCCGAACCTGCCTACGTGGCAGGTAAACAAACTGGCCTGGCCCACCAGGGTGCTTACCCTGGTGAGCTGTGTGCCAGAGGTTGCCAACCACTTGTTGAAAACATCCCAGAGAGAAACCTTCAGTGAAAGAGCTTCCACAACTTCCCTATGTCGTTTCTTCCATTGTTCTATTGTTCTTACAGTTGGGAAGTTTTTTTTTTTTGAGATTTAAACTAAATCTGCTAAATTGTAGTTTGAAGACATTGGTCCTTGCTCTGCCATCTGTGGCAAGAGAGAACATTTCTCCATCTTTTTTAAAGGCAGCCTTTCAACCTCTATCATGTCTCCCCTTAATCTCCTTTTTCCAAACTAAACATATCCAGTTCCTCTATCTTTTGCTCATATGGTTTGCATTTCATCCTTTTGATCATCTTTGTTGCTCACCTCTGGATCCTTTCCAGTTTCTCTACATTCTTTCTCATTGGGCTTACAAATTTATTTTAAAACACTTCCACTACAGTGAAGGGGGAAACATATGCACCAAATAATGGGATTGACAAAGCCCAGCAAAAGAGGTAGAGAACCTCTTAAACTAGCCAATGGTAGATGCTGACAAGAGAGGTGTGCCCTAAGCCCCACCTCCTCACTGAGATAGTAGCCCAAGTCTGGGATACCAGGAGGTACATATATCTGCTGACAATCCACAACTGAGATCCTACCTATTAGAGTCAGGTTGTTAAGGCATCAAACTTGTTTCTTGTGTGAATAAGTAAGGCAGGCACTTCAGTCCACACAAAACAACCAGAGAGGGAGAGGGAAGAGGAGAAGGAGGAGATGGTGGTGGTTGTGATGGTACCGAACTTTTAGCTGTTAGCTCTCAGATTCCAAAGGAGAATTTGAAGGAGACCCATATCAAAATGTCCCTGATAAAGTCACACTGAAAGAATATGGAAGAGGAGGTAGCCGAGGAAGGAGCCCTGCAAAACACCATTGTGAGTGACAGAGGTTCAGAGGAGACTTCACCTGGCAGGTTGCTGAAGGAGAAATTGACAGAGTGGTAGGAAAGGAGAAAGTCTCAAAGCCCAAGGAAGAACAAGATTTTAAGGATTATGGTCCAGATTCATAAAGTTACTGAGGCACCTAACTGAGTATATAGGCACCTAAACCCACTATTTAGGCACCACTAAGATTCTCAAGCCCTCGCTCAGCTGCCACTTGTGCCTAGGTTGAGCATGAGCAAAGCCACATAAGTCCTTATGCTGAGTTCCTTGGAGTCGTAGCACAAGCCAAATCCCCAGCAGAACTGAAGCAGGATTTTCAAACTAATATGTTTTCCTATGTACCTTGCCAGTGGGGCCCAATCCTGAGGTGTTCTCAGAGCACAGCCCAAGTGAGTGTGCTAAACACCAGAGTATAGGGATATAGGGTGTTTCTCAGTATCTCCTGTTGAAGCTGTTCCACTTTGGCACAATAATTATTTATCCATTTATTTATATGGAGAGATTGACTCCATAACCTGGTTGTTCAATATCTCATCTGAGATGTGGGATAGCTAAGTTCAAGTCCCTCCATGTTCCAGACAAAGCAAAGCCCAGAATTGATTCTGGGTAGCCACATCCCAAATGAGTGCCCTAACCACTGTGCTATTGACTGTTCTGGGATTTCGCTCTCTGGTTTTTCATGAGAAAGGGCTAGCCTGGCTTAGAGTCCTAACTCCAGGAGAGAGTTGTGGTTGAGATTCCAGAGATGAGGGAGGCCTAAGACCCTGATCAGTGAGAGTTAGGCATCTAAGTACCTTTCTGAATTGAGCCTAAGCCCTTCCCTTCATCTCAACATTTCACTTCTGACTGGCTTAGGTAGCTCCTATCATAAACAGATGGTTAAAGGTTAATCCCTCTTTTGCCTGTAAAGGGTTAAAAAGTTCACCTAGCCTAGCTAACACCTGACCAGAGGAACCAATGAGGGAACAAGATGTTTCAAAAGGAAAGAGGGAAGTTTTTCCTTTGTTGAGAGTTTCAGTTTCAGCCGGAGTGAAAAAGATCAAGGAACCAGCCTCTTATCAGAGTAGTAGGTTTTAGAAAGGAATAAATAGGTTTATGTTTATTTCTTTGTGGCCTGTCTTATGCAAATTGAGGTAGAATCAAATTGGGTATTTGAGTATTTTTTTTGTGTAACTAAATTTGTGCCCAGGGGAACATCCTCTGTGTTTGAAATCTGTTGTCTGTGAGAGTAGCTGGTATGCTAATCTCTCCCAGAGGGTTTTCTTTTACCTTTCTTTTTTTTAATTAAAAGCCTTTTTTCTTAATACCTGATTGATTTTTCCTTGTTTTTAGATCCAAGGGGATTGGATCTGGACTCACCAGGGATTGGGGGGAAAGGAGGGGGATGGTTAATTTTCTCCTTGTTTTAAGATCCCAGGGGGGTTTGGATCTGTGTTCACCAGGAATTGGTGAAGTCCTCTCAAACTACCCAGGGGAAAAAGTATCCAGACACTGAAAATTCTGGATGGTGGCAGCGATACCAGATCTAAGCTAGTAATTAAGCTTAGAAGTGTCCATGCAGGTCCCCACATCTGTACCCTAAAGTTCAGAGTGGGAAGGAACCTTGACATGGTGAGCAGCGGTGAGGGGATTTTTTAGGAACCAAAAGCCAGATTTTTTTTCCCTCCTTTGAGATGCTGGGGAAGCAGTGAAGGAGAGATACCCTGAAGGCAAACAGATAAGGTTTTTTTCTACAAGGCTTTGTTAGAAAGGATTTCCAGCTGGGCTTAGCTGGAGGGTAATTAACAGTTTGCAAAAGACAAGTTACAAACCAGTTTTTCTGGTTTCTTCTCATTCTGAGAAGTCCAGTTAAAAGCTGTGGAAAGTTTTTTTTAACCTTGTTTCAGGGTCAGGGAAGCAGGGAAACATGTCAAGCAAAGGAAACCACAAACATACTATAGGAGCTGGAATTAGTCAACTCAGGCAGAGCAAAAAATGTCTGCAACAGAAAAAAAAACCATACAGACAAATGGAGAGCAAGCCAAACTCCAGCTGAAAGAGCCAAAAGAAAAACTGGAATACAAACAGCTAAAACTGAGGTACCAGGCTGCCAAAAGAAGCCAGGCTGCAGACAAAGAGCAGAGATGGAGGCGAACAAAAGAGATGGAGGAGAAAGAAAAGAGAAGAGAAGAGAAAGCCAAAGAGGCTGACCACCGGAGGGCTATGGAGATCCAGAGGGAGGTCCCAAGCATGCCCTGGAATTAGCAAGGGCTAAGCAGGATGTACCAGCCAACCCTAACAACCCTTCTCCAGGTACTGTTTCCCATCCCAGAAAATTCCCACCTACAAGGCAGGTGATGATATGAGGCCTTCTTAGAAAATTTCAAAAGGGCCTGCCATGGGTACAGCATAACTACAGACCAGTACACGACAGAGCTGAGGCAACAGCTCAGTGGACCCTTAGCAGAGGTGGCGGCTGAAATGCCTAAGGAACACATGAACTATTATAAACTTTTTCAAACCCAGGCCAGAATCAGAATGGGGCTAACACCTGAGCATGCCTGTAGGCGGTTCAGAGCCCTAAGGTGGAAACCAGATATGTCATTTACCCGACATGCCTACCACATTGGAAAGAATTGGGATGCCTGGATACCAGGAGCAAGTGCTGAATCTGTGGAAGCTCTCTCCTTTCTAATGCAAATGGAGCAGTTCTTAGAGGGTGTTTCCTGAGGAAATAGAAAGGTACATCCTAGATGGGAAGCCCAAAACTGTAATCGAGGCGAGGGAGATTGGAGCCAAATGGGTGGAAGTGGCAGAAAAGAAAAAAACTACTAGCAGTTGGAGCGAATATCAGAGGGGGCAAACTGAAACCAAACCCTATCACCGGGGGCAACCCAAGGCCCCACCTACAACCCAAGGAATGACCCAAGTCCCTCAAGACCATCAAGGGAAAAAGGGGGTTCTTGGGGGTGGTGGTAGCAATACCAGATCTAAGCTAGTAATTAAGCTTAGAAGTGTCCATGCTGGTCCCCACATCTGTACCCTAAAGTTCAGAGTCGGGAACAAACCTTGACAGCTCCTCACTCTGTTTGCTGGCATCTGATGATCGCTTCCTTCGGTGCCTTAGGCTATGGCTACACTGCAGCTTAAGTCAACTTAAGTTATGTCCCTCACGGCTGTGAATTAGCCACCTCCTTGAGTGACATAACTTATGCTGACTTAAGCACCATTGTGGACAGTGCTATGTTGGCTTGAGAGCTTCTCCCACCGCTATAGCTTCCTCCATTCATAGGGGCTGGAATAATTAAGCCAATGAGAGAGCTCTCATGCATCTTCTTAGAGCAGCTACACAAAGAGATTACAGAAACACAGTGGCATCAGTGCAGCTGCAGCACTGTAAACTTTCTAATGTATCTATACCCTAATTATCCCCATAGACAGAAAAACAGGCTACCTAACTGAAGACTGAGAATTTCAATAGGCAGCTTTATGTCTCTGGTTCAAGGTATGTCTACGCTACGGGATTATTCCGATTTTACATAAACTGGTTTTGTAAAACAGATTGTATAAAGTCGAGTGCACGCGGCCACACTAAGCACATTAATTCGGCGGTGTGCATCCATGGTCCGAGGCTAGCTTCGATTTCTGGAGCGTTGCACTGTGGGTAGCTATTCCATAGCTATCCCATAGTTCCCGTAGTTTCCCCGCCCCTTGGAATTCTGGGTTGAGATCCCAGTGCCTGATGGGGCAAAAATCATTGTCATGGGTGGTTCTGGATAAATGTCATCAGTCATTCCTTCCTCCGGGAAAGCAATGGCAGACAATCATTTTGTGCCCTTTTTCCCTGGATTGCCCTGGCAGATGCCATAGAATGGCAACCATGGACCCCATTCAACTTTTTTTTTACTGTCACCGTAGGTGTACTGGATGCCGCTGACAGAGCCGATACTGCAGCGCTACACAGCAGCATTCATTTGCCTTTGCATGACAGCAGAGACGGTTATCAGTCATTCTGTACCATCTGCTGCGCCATTTGAGATGACAGTTATCTATTGTTCTGTTCTGTCTGCTGCTGTCTTGGGTGTCCCTGGCTGAGGTTGGCTGGGGGCGCAAAGACAAAAATGGGAATGACTCCCTGAGTCAATCCCTCCTTTATGGTATCTAAAAATAGAGTCAGTCCTGCCTAGAATATGGGGGCAAGTGACTAAGAACCGTGTATCACGAGAATAGAGAGCACAGCTTCTCCGTGTCAGATTCCAGCAGAAATGATGAGTAATGCCATTCATGGGGCCCTGCACACTTTTTACCTGTTGGCTTCCCTTCCCTTCCCCAACTTCCTGGGCTACCTGCCAGTTCCTCCCCATTTGTGTGATGATAGGTAATAAAAAATGCAGGAATAAGAAACACTGCCTTGTTAGTGAGATAATGAGGGGGAGAGCAGCCTTCCATCGCTCTTAGTCCAGGCAGGATGTTAAGCAGTTGTGGGGAAGGGAGCCAGCATCCCACTTCTATGATAGTCCCAGGCACGATACCGCGATCTTTTCTTTACACATGAAAGGGAGGGGGCTGATGGACTCAGCCCCCAGTGCTATGTATGAAGACAAGTTACCAGCCGTTCTGTACCATCTACTGGGAATGACCGGCGAGTTCATTTCTATTATTGTTACCCAGGCGCCCGGTTGGCCTCACCTGAGGCAGCCGGGCACTCAGCAGCTATCAAGCCATATTTACCGTCTGCACGCGGGAAAGAGTGAGCGGATTACTACTCTTTTACTGCCACAGCATCACGTTCTACCAGCAGCATTTCAGTATAGACATAGGGCGGACATTTGAAAAAGTCAATAACACCCCCTGGGGGTAAATTAACGAGCTATACCCTGAACCACCTCCGGACAATGGCTCTATGGCATTGGGAAGCTCAGGCAAGAATGCAAATGCTTTTCGGAGACTGCTGTCCGGGACTGTGGGATAGCTGGGAGTCCTAAGTACCCTCCCTTCCCTCCCTCCATGAGCGTCCATTTGTTTCTTTGGGCTTCCCGTTATGTTGTCACGCGAGGGTCACCTGTGTGATTTTCCCTTGGGACTCTGTACACAGCCTGGAGATTTTTTCAAATGCTTTGTCATTTTCGGTCTTCTGTAACGGAAGCTGTTTATCATACGATTTGTCTCCCCATACAGCAGATCAGATCCAGTTCTTTCCTGTTACATCGCATGCTGGAGCTCTTTTTGGAATTTGGGACTGCATGCCCCCATCTGATCAATGGCTTCACGACTGGGGCAAACAGGAAAGAAATTCAAAAGTTCACGGGGCTTTTCCTGTCTACCTGGCCAGTGCATCCGAGTTCAGATTGCTTTCCAGAGCAGTCACAATGGTGCACTGTGGGATACCTCCCGGAGGCCAATACCATCGATTTGCGGCCACACTAACCCTAATCCGATATGGTAATACCAATTTCAGCACTACTCCTCTCGTTGGGGAGGAGTACAGAAACTGATTTAAAGAACCCTTTATATTGATATAAAGGGCCTCATTGTGTGGACGGGTACAGTGTTAAATCGGTTTAACGCTGCTAAAATCGGTTTAAAAGCGTAGTGTAGACTAGGCCTCAGACATTGGAATTCTAATCCCTACAACACATAAGAACCTTTTTGAAAAATCCATTGAAGACAACAGGAGTTTTGTCCGAGCAAGGACTGCCATTTTGGGCCACAATGTGTTACTGTTATTGATTAGCATTGGTTATTAAATGGATTTGTGTGTTCATTAGAACATCAGAATTGCCACACTTATTTATTTAGCTTGTGCAGAGTCATCTAGCCAAGCAATGGCATCTTCAGTGGTGTGATGCAGTTCTTCTAGGTCACCACTGAATCTGATCAGCAGGCATTCATCGACAATATGCGTCATCTTCTGTTCTGCACTGCAGCTGCATAAAGGGCTATCTCAAAGGCCCCAGCGATACAGGTTGGCTGCACATAGACCTCGCCTGGTCCAGAACCTGTTCAACAGGCACCACTGGTGACAGGGCAGGTAAAAACCAGATGGATAAATTGTGGGGTCAGCAATGAGGGACTGGTTGACAATTGTAACAGATATCCATTCCTCTTACCAGAGTGTTTCCACCCTAACATCCAGCGTAGCAGATGAGACCATAACGGGAGAAGTGATAGCAAACATGCAGCTGGTGATTTAAAAAGGTCATTGTGCAGTGGCAAGCTTGAGTTGGCACATACTTTCTGCAGTAATTTGACAGTGGCAACTTCTTGTCTGATATGAGAAGGAGCAACAATGTTCAGTACTGGAAGCCATGGGAGTGAAGTCGAACTCAGGGTGCCGGACATGATATGCACAGCAGAATGTAACTGCGTATCCACCAGTTTGATGTGTGATGATTGACTCTATACTGGTGTGAAGGACTCCGCCACCAAACATGGTGTAGCAAGAGCTGACATCCTCAAAGTTGGAGCACGAGCATCCAGTGACGAAGCTGCCAGTTTGCTGAGAAGATTGTTATGCGTCTTAACTTTAGCTGCTGTCTTCTTCAGGTGGGCATGCAGTCAAAGGTCACACCTAGATTGACCGATTCTACTTTATACTTTACCTTCTGACCATTCAGATAAACTTTCAGTTCCTGGGTTGCGCTGCTGAGATGAAGATGGAAAAAACTAGCGACTGTATTGCCATACTCGACCATACCATTAGTCCAATCAGACATTATCCTGGCTCGGCCAGTACTAGATGCTTCAGAGGAAGGTGAAGGAAACCTTGCAGCTGGCAGTTATGGAACAATCTGCCTTCAGGAAAAATTCCCTCCCTGACACCATTAATTGGAGTCTGTCTGAAGTGTAGAAGCATGATGTATGTCTATAGCTGTTTGGAAACTGTGGGGGTGGGGAGGGAGGCTTGTGAAAACATTCATGACATATGTGTCTCCGTTTGATAAGAAACTTTCCAAGTTATTTCAACTCATTCCAAAAATCTTGAGGTTATTTTTATTTTTTTAATCCTCATTATTATAACTCAGTATGTTTTTTTGTTATACCTATGCATGTTTTTTTTCTTCAATCTTACTAACTTCTTAGCCTCAATATCTCGTGTCTGAGTTTCACAGACTAATCCTGTATTGTGTACAAGTATTTCCCTTTGTCAGTTTTAAAATGGCTACTTCTTGCATTTCTTATAATGTTCCTTTCCTGTTGTATTATGAAAAGGAGTGTAAAGAAATTCTACCTTCAGTATTGCTTCTATCTTTCAGCTGCAGATTATTTGATAATGTTTTCCATTATTTCTATGGAAATTCTCATAGCAATTATGGAATAAGCGATGAAGAAATATGACACAACCTGTTCCTATATTTAATTCTTTTAGAAAACTCCAGAAACTGTTAAAGCCTAAAGTTCCTACTGGAAGATTAATGCTGGGTTTAAACCACCAATGTACCATCACTTTTCAGCCTTTTGGCTAAGATCAAATGTACATTTTGTGTAAATGCATAATAAAATGCATACAACGCAGTCTGGTTTGAACAGGACTTTGAATGCCAACGGTAGTAATTTTGACAGTACATTTCCATTTCAGCTGGAAAACAAAATCAGCCTATGACATATATCTGAAGAAAATCCACACTGTTGGTCTTGCATTCATTTTTTGAAAAGAAGCAATTACATTTCCCAATTTCAACAATAAAGCAATCTTAAAACCTCTAACTGAGACAAGTTTCAATATTATAGATCTCTTAAATGTCTAACTTTGGGGTACAATAACTTTAATTCTGTATGAGTTTATGCATTTAACATGTGCAGTATTTCTTCAAGAGGGATTTACTGGCTGCATTCTATATCCTTGGCATAAATTGGTGCACAGAAGATCTATTTAACAAGACGATTTGCTTAACAGATCAGACAATCACTCTGTTTCAGCATTTAATATGCAGGGGTTTATTCATGTAAATGGTTTTATTATTTTCAAGAGAATGTCACTGAATGTACAGAATCAAAATATATCAGCATATGCAGTACATGTATTCTGCTATATCCTGGAGTTTCCTTTACCCCTATATACCATGCTATGTCATCTCCAAATCAATCCAAAGTCATGAATAAGATTTCGACATGGAGTAGAGAGGTGGGCTGTTTTCTGATATTTGGATGGAGAGAGGTACACTCTCCTTAAAAGAGGTTGAAAATTTTTCAGTCATTCTGTCTGCTGTGGCATCCTGATCTTAACAAACACATGAACAATTCTAATTGAGAAACCTTTCCAATTACCCATATACTTGAAGTGGATCCCCACGTATAATATAGAAAGCTGGATCTGGTTCATCAGGTTAAGGGAAACGTCATCAGGCTAAAATAAAATCACTGAAAATGTATCTGTCTCTTATGGATGATAGATCATTAAGATGGTATTGGGAAAGGTCTAAATGTGATGAGAACATACTACTGAGTCAATATTTTTGAAATACTGAAGGGAAGTGAAAGAAGCAAATGGCTACAAATTGAATATTTTTTCTTAAAATAAGTGAGAATGTTTTAATGAAAAATAATTACAAACACTTTGATACTTCAGCTGTTTACATTGCAATATATTCAGTTCGTATTCTAACAGTAATAGTGGTCTTCCATGCAGCACGTATCCTAAAAAAATCACATTAGAATAAAAATATGTGACAGAGACCCTGGTATTATCTTTCAGGAATCCCAGTGTTAATTGGCTCTGCCCACCTAAGCACTATCACCTTTTAATTTATCCACCTACAGCAGTACAATCAGTACAAGAGTACAGTGTGTTATTTTTATATTCAATTTAATTTTTTTAATGGGGCCCCTAACTTTCATTGTGAAGCAGATTTTTCGATTGCAATGTGTAGCTGTTCTGTGGAAGTTGTCAGAGCTAAATACTTTCATAGCATGGTACAAGTCACTCAGGGCTCTTGTATCCAGGAAGATGTAAGAGATAGTGTTTGTTTGTTTTTTGTTGGTGAGTAAAAAATTGGGTGTGTGGTAAATGTCCCATTTCCTCACTTCCCACCTCAGCAAGTACTTGTCATCATTTAAATTGGCATCATTGAGCTTCAAAGTTTATCACTCTTTTGAGCTAAATGGTAGCAGTTCACAACTGTGAGCTATTCTTTCAGGCTGTCAGCAAACTCAGGCACACATCCCTCCATTCATTTAAATTCAGTTTATTATCATCACTATAACACTATAAGTGTTGGTCTTTATTCTGAAGTAATGTTTTAGGGTTATGTAACTTTAATACTCCTTATACTAATTTAGACTTCCTTATACCTAATTTACTCATGTGCAAGGGAATCTAAATTGGTCTGGGCTATGGTAGATGCCTTGCCATAATTTCACAACTTGAGGTATGTATAGATGTGTCTGTTCTTTGCTTTTTTTCTAGCCCCACAAAAGACAGGGAGGACTGCATAGGCAGGAAACCAGGGGGAAAAGCCCCTCAAACTTCCATGGTAGGTTTATTTCAGCCTATGTCATATTTGGGGATGTTGAAGGACTGAAATAGAGATTAACAATGCAGCTATGTCACTTTGAAGGATAACCTTCAGAGTAAAGCCGGTTTTCATGTAGCCTTTCACCTTTTTCCAAAACCAAACTCAACGATGGACCAAATTCCTTGCTTCTAAAGTCTCATTGAAGTCAGTGGAATTTTACCAGGAAAGAATTTGCTCCATCAAGTTTATCTGTCTCAGTGTTGAACTAATTAATTAAATTATTATGATGGTATATCAGTTTGAACATATAAATCACTATATACTGGAAACCATTTGAAACTTTTCCAACTCTCTTCTCTCTTACACACTTACCGAAACAAATGCAATTGTACATTTGTGATGGGGTATACAAACCTCGCATTGGGCCAAAAGAGTTAAGGGGCTGCTCTGGACTCAGTAAGCCCGGCCCCACCAGATCTGCAACAGATGCACAGTCTGGAGTGAGAGATAAAAAAAGTAGGACAGCTCACTAGGGGGCAGCCAAAGAGAGCAGACCTGAAACTTGCAGCTCCTGAGGAGAAGAGCTGAGGGAAGGTAGGATCGCACCCTACAATATCTGTCCAAAGGTCCCGCCTGAGGGAAAGAAGGACATGCTTTAGGTATATCCTGAGAGGGAGACATTCTCTCACATGGATTCAGTTTATTTGTGTTAATTCCCCTTGTTTTTGTTTTACCCCCTGAAAGGGGGAGATGTGGAACTACCCTGGCTGGAGGGACAAAGCATGAGAGGAGGCAGTTGCCTGTTCAAGAGGGAGAAAATTACCACAACCCATCCAGCCACCAAGAGGCACCACAAGGTGAGCTGATCCTCATCACACTTTCTTGTATAGGCTGAGACCTGTGAAAAAAAGAGTAATGGTAGGAAGTGGCCCAGGAGGGCAGCTTTAAGGAGGTCCTGGATTTTGGGCACTTTTGTCACTCCCACAAGTCCCTGCACTGGAGACTGGTGAAGTGGGAGAGCCCAGAGTCCTCTGCTAAAACCCCTTCTGTAGGTCAAAGGGCCTAAGTCCTGCCCATTAGTCAATGCTCCCCATCAGCAAAGACCATCACAACATCTCAAAGCTCAGTTGTTATTTTTTATTTATTTACTATTCTTTTTTAATGACATTTGCTTTTGGCATGGAACATCATCTCCCTACCCCAATTTTTTAGTGTACTGGCTGGATTAAGCTGATTACACTTGTGGGGTGCTGAACATAAACCGGGTATTTAAATAGTCATCTATTTCTATTGATATGAGAAATATGAATGGAATTCTATGTCTCACTTTGAATTCTACCATGGATATATGGGGTTAAATCAAATATACACTTTTGCTTTTAGACATTTTTGTAATGTTCAACATGGTGTGTAAACACAAATGTGACTTTAATGGGTAAAGTGAAACCTGAATGCAAGAATAAAGTATAATTCTGTTCAATGAATTTTTTACAAAATGTTTTCTTATTTTTTCAGATTAAATGTTTGAAACCTTCTATAAGAAACACTGGAAAATGCCAAAGAGGTTTTTAGGGTGTAATAAATCAGTGTTCTAATTATTTTAAGTTGCTTTCAAAGGGTATGTAACCGTAAAGAGGCAAATGCAGCCAACACTACTACCACCATCTAATGAAGATTTCTTTGCAGCTCAAATATACAGATATGCTTTAAAACGTTCTGTCCCTCCAAAACACATTACTTAAATTAGGGCTATGGTTAATTCACAGTAACAATGCATAATAAGGACAGAGTGTCAGTAAGTCTCAACTGACTTAGTGTCACTGAGACTGACTGAATGAAACTCAGTGTGTAATTAAATTTATTCAAGCAAAGAACAAGGTACCTCTGTGTTTATGTACAATGCTAGAAAGTGATCAGAAGAGTACCACTGGTTAAGGTAACTCTAAAGTACAAAGAATGACCAGTGATTGAATGCAGAAAAACAACCCCCTTTCTGGGTTCTCAAAAATTTAGACTCCTTCTGTTTCCTCAGTATGATCACAGGAGCATAGGCACAAAAGAGGAAAATATGGACAATAAGCATTGGGCCCTTTGGAGGAATTTGTGGATAACTAAACAGGGATAAAAGACTTGTAGCATGACCATGGCTTGCCTGGATCAGCTGACTGACTGAGGCTCATAGAGCTTGGTCTGTGAGACTACAAATTGCTGTGTAGATATTCGGGCTGGGGCTGGCTAAAGAACCAGCTCATGAGAGAAAGGAGGAGCTAGTGTACAGGAGTTTAGAAAGTGTGGTTGAGAGCCAGATACACCCAACAAATTATTCTTTAAACTTAGGCTAATCAATGCCCCACGCCCACCCCCATTCCCAACCTGCCTCAAAAAAACACCACCCAAGATTAAAAGGAACAAACAGAGAAAAAACCCTTCAAGAGTAAAACTTCATGCTGGCAGAAGTCCAGCATCAAAATGGGGGCTATCTCATTTATTGCACGGAATACAGCATGTATGATTACCTGGCTTGTGGGCAGGTGATTTATGTGTGCATTTGGTCCAAGCAACTCATGGCCCTCAGAGTCCGAGTACAGGCTCTTGAGGCCAAAAGTGGATGAACAGGAGTAGCTAAGGGAGACAGAGAGGTACAATAGACAATACATTCAGGAGACAGTAGAGTTGTCCCACTCCTAGTCTGACATCTTTTGTGCTGTTGTGAAGGATAAAGATCTCAGAGAATGAGAACATCAAGCTGGAGTGGAGGGAAACATTCCTATAGCTGGGACCCTCCTTCCTGATGATTTCATGGTATCTTCTTGCACTGAGAATACCTCTCTGGGAGAGGGAACCCCAGGTATTAGGAAGATATGGGTAATTGTAATAGGGGATTTGATTATTATAAATATAGATAGTTGGGTTTGGGATGATCGTGAGAACTGCATGGTGAATTACCTGCCAGATGCAATGGTTGCAGACCTCTCGAGATATTTAAATAGACATATGAGCAGTGCTGGTGGGGAGTGAAATGCCTTCAAGCTGCAGGGAAACTTTTTTTAAAAAAAACACCATAATAGATGATCAAATTATATTTATACACCAAATAAAGAAACTGGAAGTCAAGCTTATCGAAGAAAATAGAAAAGAACATAAACTCTGGCAAGTCAAGTGTAAAAGTTTAATTAGGCAAGCCAAAAAAGAATTTGAAAAACAACTAACAAAAGACACACAAACTAACAGCTTCTTCCAATGTACTTTTTTAAAGTATATTGGAAAAAGGAAGCCTGCCAAACAATCAGTGGGGATACTGCATGATAGAGGTGTTAAAGGAGCACTCAAGAAAAACAAGGCCATTGCAGAGAAGTTAATTCTTTCCATCAATCATCATATAGAGGATGTCAGGGAGATTCTGCCATCTGAGTCATTCTCTTAAGGTGACAAATCTAAGGAGCTGTCCCAGATGAAGGTGTCAATAGAGAAAATTTTAGAACAAATTGATACATTAAAAAGCAATAAGTCATGAGGACCAGATGGAATTCACCCAAGAGCTCTGAAGGAATTCAGATATGAAATTACAGAACTTCTAACTGTGGCATGTAACCTATTGATATGTAACAGATGACTGGCAGATAGACAATGTGGCCTCGATTTTTAAAAAAAAAGGTTCCAGAGCTGATCCTGGAAATTACAGGCCAGTAAGCCTAATGTTAGTATCTTTCAAGTTGGTTAAAACTATAGTAAAGAACAGAATGATCAGAAACATAGATGAACATAATATCTTGGGAAAGAATCAACCCAGTTTTGTAAAGGAAAGTCATGCTTACAAGCTATTATAATTATTTGAGGGGTTCAAAATATGTGGACTAGGGTGATCCAGTGGATATAGTGTATGCGGATGTTCAGAAAACTTTTGACAAGATACCTCACCAAACGTTATTAAGCAAAGTAAGGACTCCAGAGCTAAGAAGGAAGGTCCTCCCATGGATCAGTAACTGGTTAAAACATATGAAACAAGAGGTAGGAATAAATGGTAGCTTTGACACTAGAGAGAGACAAATATAAGGGTCTCTACTGGGACCAGTGCTCCTCATCATTGTCATAAATGACTTGGAAAAATGGATAAACAGTGAGATGGAAACAGTTTCAGATAGTGCAAAATTACTCAACATAGTTAAGTCCAAAGCAGACTGTGAAAAATTACAAAAGGGTCTCACAAAACTGGATGACTGGGAAACAAAATGGCAGATGAAATTAAATGTTGATAAATGCAAAGTTATTCACATTGGAAAATATAACTCCAATTTCACATACAAAATGATGGGGTCTAACTTAGCTGTTCAAGAAAGGAATCTTGGAGTTATTAGAGGTAGTTCTAAGAAAACGTCTGCTCAGTGTTCAGCAGCAGTCAAAAAAGCTAATAGAATGTCAGGAACCATTGGAAAAAGGATAGATAAGAAGACAGAAAATTCCACAGTGAGAATATTCACAAGATTTACAGTTGGAGGAGGTCATGTCATGGCGCAAACTGAGTCCTCACCTCAAGCTAAAACTCATTCACTGAATTCTGTCCATTGTATATAAGGTCTTCAAGTTTAACATGTAAAACTTCATATAGAAATGTGATAGTTGTACCTTCCCTTGTACTGCTAACATTTCCTCAAAACAGAGAAGAACTTTCCAGCCTTTCTTCACTATCAGGCAAATTCCCTGGTTCTGAGTCTACTTCTCCAATAGCTACTCCCTGATTCATCCAAATAGACCTTAAGAATGCTTTAGAGATAATTTATTTAATAGTAAAATGTATTAAATGTGAAAAGATGCTGATTAAATTCAGAGGTGTATCTCTGTGGGTCTTTCTATCTGTAAATACATCGTGATCAAAATGTTCAAGTCTGAATGCCTGAAGTTAGAGCCCTAAGTTTATGTTTAGGTCTGTCTTCCAAAGATACTGTTACAACTCTCACTGATGTTATTGGAAGTGACTGGTATTCAGGAGCCTAATTTTCTGCACTGAGATATGACAAATTTAGTTTACTTCTATATGGGTTAGATCAAGAGAAGGGGGTAAAAAATAAGTCACTCTAGTATTGATTGATCTAGACCAGGGGTCGGCAACCTCTGGCACGTGGCTTGCCAGAGTAAGGACCCTGGTGGGCTGGGCCAATTTGTTTACCTGCCATATCCACAGGTTCAGCCGACCGCGGCTCCATTGGCCACAGTTCGCCGCTCCAGGCCAATGGGAGCGGCAGGAAGAGGTGCGGGCCACAAGATGTGCTGGCTGTGGCTTCCCACCACCCCTATTGGCCTGGAGTGGCGAACCGTGGCCAGTTGGAGTCGCGATCAGCCGAACCTGCGGAAGCGACAGGAAAACAAACTGGCCCAGCTCGCCAGGGTGCTTACCCTGGTAAGCTGCATGCCAGAGGTTGCCAACTCCTGCTCTAGACGTACCTGTTGCTTCTAGTAATGACATGTATGAAAGACCTGTTATATATCTCTGCCATTCTAATTGAATGTTGTGCCCAGAAGACAAAGTCCAGATTACTTTGATCAATTTAAGCGAAGCACAAAAATAAGAAGCATTTACAATAAAATTAGCATAGCAACATAAGACAAAGCAAAACTCTCAAGTTTTAAAACCTCAGTTCTTGTATAAGAGAAAGAGGTTTGAGGATTGTGAGATTGGGCCATTGTCTTACTTCAGAAACATAATTGGATACAACATTTATATCAGCTAATAGAGTGTAGAGGTCTTGTTGTGCTCGCAGTTATACTGCTGTGAATCTAGAGTAACTTCATTAACTTAACTGGAGTTATTCAGGATATACAGAATAGCAAATTAATAGAATCTGTCCCAGATGTATTAACATTTCTGTGATGCATCACAGCAAGCAATACTTTCTATGCATGTATGGGTGATAAATATGCTATTAAAAAATTAGCCAAATTCTGATATCAGTTAGTCCAGTGTAAATCTGGACTAAATCCACGTATATCTATGGAGTTATTCTAGATTTATACTGGTATAATTCAGATCAGAATGTAGCCGTAAGTACTGGCAAAGAAGGTAAACATTAAAATAAAGAACAGCATAAACTGAATAAATAGCATGAAATAAAGAGCAGAAAGCACTCAGTCTAATTTATTTACTTGTTTAAATGTCATTTTCTAAAATCTGGTCTTAGTTTTTTGTTTGTCCGCTTTCTAATTATTGTTGTTCTAATTTTTTTCCTGCAAAGGATTTTTACATGGAGAAAGTTTATATGGATCAATAGTAAGAAATGCAGAAGTGCTTTCTTGACCTTGAATCAATTGTTCAACAGGGCTGACCATCCACATAAGAAGGTGACAGTATAGCTAGCATAAGTAACTTATGAAGGATTCCTTGCCTTAGAAATTAATGTGCTACAGAGAGAAGGTAAAAATTAATCAAAAAACATGTGACTCATCTGCAAATAATGTGTGAGAATTATTAGCTGCAGACAGTAACCACAATTTGAGGACTTCAATAACTCAGACATAGGTTAGGAGTTTATTACAGGAGTGGGAGGGTGAGATTCCGTGGGGTGCTTTGAGCAGGATGTCAGACTAGATGATCATAATGGCCCCTTCTGAGCTTAAAGTCTGTAAGTCTATGAGTAATGTTCTGTTAATCTTCAAATACAAGTGAAAATGCATCAGTTATCCCTTTTTATGACTTGGTGGCAGATCAAATTCAAACTACATTTTTTAGAACCCCCACATAATATCTTAACAAAACCCAATGTTTATGTTGAATAAAGAATTTTTATTATAATTTTATTTATCTCTCTAAACAAATATAATCTCACAAAGCAAGAGCCCCACTTCTGTAACTTCTCTTTGTGCAGAAATTCTACTGAACATAATAACATAAGAATGGCCATACTGGGTCAGACCAAAGGTTCATCTAGCCCAGTATCCTGTCTTCCGACAGTGACTAGTGCAAGGTGTCCCAAAGAGAATGAACAGAACAGGTAATCATCAAGTGATCCATTCCCTGTCTCCCATTTCCAGCTTCTGGCAAACAGGGACACTATCCCTGCCCATCCTGGCTAATAGCCATTGATGGACGTATCCTCCATGAATTTATCTAGTTCTTTTTTGCACCCTGTTATAGTCTTGGCGTTTACAACATGGAAGACTATAGCAGGCATTACCTGGGGTTCTTTCAAACCAAAGCTCTTTGTAACTTTTACTCTATGCAACGTGATGTCAGGAAATAAATCAGGGGGGACACGGCTATCCGACCGATAGATGGCTGGCACAAACAGGACAACACAAGAGTGCTTTCACTTAAAGCTAAACTTTACTTAGTCTCAAGTACTTACACTTGTCTGCAACAGGTTAATAAAACACCCTGAACCCTTGATAATTACCGAAGCTGAGTGTGGCTCTCGGGTGGCACAGCAGCAACCCGTCTGCCACTGGGGACTGCAAGATGAATCCAAAGGGAGAGTCCAGTCCTGAAGAGTCCCCCACCTCAAACTTTCCCCCCTTATTTATACATTAGTAATAGAATGACATGTCCCTTAAAGAAAACTTGTTAAGCAAGCAGGTCCAATGGTCAAGAATGAGACTTGATTAATCTGGTGTGTGTTTTTCTCAGAGTTTGCAGCCTTGAGACCCTGTTGGACACATTCCTGAGGGCACATCCTGCTCTTCTAAGATGCATGTATCAGCAACTTCTACACAATTCTTATCAGGAAGGACACAGGGTCAAGCTGACCTTTCTATGGCACCCAAAACCCTCTTCCCTCCTGCCTTGGTCAAGCTGAGCTTGCTACATGGCCACTTTACAGCCTACTGACTTGGCTGCTTTTAGCAATAAGCCATAGCAGTTTCAGACACTTTATTGGTTTGCCAAAATCTCTCTATACACAGGATTCAAAAAAGAACTAGAAGTCAAAATGTGTATGTAGGGAAAACAGGAGCTAATAGGACACTGCTATATGTTTTAGCACTATGTTTCTATTGTATTTCTTTATAGAAAAAAGAACCTGCACTTACTCCTTACATAACACTCTTGCAAAGTGTGTGTTGTGTCCCACACTCGTGGTTGTGGCTCTAAAGGATAACGCATACTCCTGCTATTAGCTAATGGAGTTATTCCTTTGGCTCAACAGATGGGGCTGTACTGAAGATTCCATGCTAATCACCCATAAAGAGTGTTTGTTTTCACACTTGCTTGTGCAAAACTCCTTTTGACCATAACAGAAGTTTTTGCATAAGTAAAGGCTGCAGGATCTGGCCAGTTTTACATTGTTGTGGCTCCATTGACATGAACGGAGCTACTCCTCATTTACAATGGTGTAACTCAGTGGAGAATCTGGCCATATGTGTCTCAAGAAATACAGTGGGATATTAGGTGTGCACAAGGCCACGGTTGTGGAAACAGTTAAATAATAGCAGGGTGACTTTTTTAGTAACGAGTTCTTGACTGTTTAAGTCAGCTAATGCTAATATTTATATTGACTATGACAGTCACATAATACTGTTAAAAATTCTGCAGGAAAGCCAATCTTTTTTATGAACTGTTGATATCCTTTACTAATAGAAGATTACATTAGCCCTAACTGAAACTCCGACATTTATCATTAATAATAAAAAATGAAAATATAGAGTGTGTGTGTGTGTGCGTGTCTGTATGTGCGTGCATGTGTGAGTGGGGAGTGAATTACCATATTCCAATCTTATTCTATATAATTTACATGCATAAATAGTATCTTGGAAGTAGAACTGCATGTATAAACATGCTAACATAAGGAATTTTAATAATGTTCATCTGGCTTATTCAAGATGGAATATGTTAATTAGCTGAATATTACTTGAATATCTCACATGCGTTTATTTAAATGCATTTGATTGGAAATCATCAGTGTAAAACTCATGACCATTAAATTCCTACTTGTTATTCAAGAAACATAGAGCAGCAACAAGAAAGTCGCATTTATAAAATATTTTGTTAAAAAAAGATGGACCTGTAAAATGATCATGTCATCATTTTAAACAGTAAAATTTTTATGCATTTCTGTTCCAGTTCTGCTCTTGAATGCTCATACACAGTTCTTTTTTTACCAAAACAAGGACCATATGCATCCATGAGCAGATATATTCCCTCTTTTTACTGCCCATTTAAATAATTACTAGAATGAGCACTGG
Source organism: Chelonoidis abingdonii (assembly GCF_003597395.2). NCBI lineage: Eukaryota > Metazoa > Chordata > Testudines > Testudinidae > Chelonoidis > Chelonoidis abingdonii. The sequence goes on from NC_133769.1 coordinate 297,369,960, forward strand.
CATTTTAGGATGATCCAGCAAAGCAATTTATCACCACTGCACACTCTGCTCCCTGAATTCTCATCTCTCATTCCTTTTTGCTTCCCCCTACATCCTATAGTTGCTGACTACCTACAGAATGATGTGATTCATGGACCGGCCTAATAGATATGATCAAGGCCACTATTGTTAATAGAGCTGACAGGTTTGCCAAAAATGCATTTTGGGGAGGCACCAAAACTATTCATGAATTTGATAAAAGTTGTCAAATAGTTGTGGCCAAAACTTTATTTATTTCATTTATTATTAAATAATCATTGGTCCAGACAGATAGCGAGAATAACTCTACAACTTTGTGACTAGGGCACTCATCTTAGAGGTGGGAGAGGCAAGTTCATGTTCCAGCTTCAAGGACTATATAATTTATTAATACAAGATGGACAGCTTCAGCAGTAGAGACTGAGGAAGACCCACATCAGAATATTGCATGGTTCAGTGACTAGGTCAGTCCCCTGAAATGTGAGAGACCCAAATAGAAATACCTTCTCCACATTAAGTGGAGAACGACGTTGAACCTAGGCCTCTCCTACCCCATATGAGTGCCTTTCCACTGGGCCAAAAGCTTATAAGGGAATGATGTCCTCCTGTAGGCCTTTTGTGAACATAGTCCCTTAAAAACACCTGGAAGCAAAATATTTCAGGTCAAATGTTATGTTTTGTTCAACCCAAACCACAATTTTTCAATTCACTGATTTTTTTTTTAATTTTAAATTTGTTTCAAATCTGAACCAGCTGTTTTTCAGAACTGTCAATGAACCAAAGAAATCAATTATTAACCCAGCTCCAATTATTAATGTTCCAAGATAACAAGCTATGTTACAATGCAGTTAAGATTTAGAGTATGCATCACTAATGTAAGCGTGAAAAACATTACAGGGAGGCTGCAATTATGCATAGTCCAAACATTAGAAACAGAGAAAATTCAAAGATGAGGTTACATTTAAAGGAAAACATAATATATTAAGGTAAGAAATTCATAATTAAGGTGGTCCAAAACAATCTCAGCTATGTCCTAGGCAGACACTATGCAATAACCATATGCTTATGACTAAGGCATTTTAGTGTTTGTGGTGCCAGATTATAAGAAACTGATCTTTAAAATACTAGTTGGGTTTTTTTCATATCCTTTCTCTCCCTCATATACTCTATATTAAACATTTTGTTTGTTTGTTTAAATTAAAAATGTCATACATAAACAAGGAATTCAAAAAGAGAGTGCCTCTGTGGGACATTTCTAATGTTCTGAAAATATGTGCTATCAATCTTACATATTTAAAAAATAAATAAAATATTAACACCTTTTAAGGGCAGATTCAACAAAACACTAGAGCAGCACAAAACAATGAAGCACACTGGCAATTTAACCGAAGTTTACAATTCTTTTGTATTGCCACAGCAACACAAAGCAGCTAATATGTACTGACAAGTCTGACCCCTTAATTTGTAATTGACTTATTGGTTTAGAGGGCAGTGTTAATTAGATCAGTGTTATATGAAGAGCACTGCAGGAGTTCCAGCCCCAAAATCTTGTTAGTCTGTCTTTTAAGGGCCTTGCCTGTACTTCTGACTCAGTGCCCTCAACAGCCTCATTTCATAGCATAGTGGAGCTGAGGCAGCAGTGTTCTGGTGAACCTTTCCACACTGATGCTCAAACTAGTATACATCTAACATGGAGGAGTTTTTAAAGAACTGCGACAGTCAGGTCAAGTAATCTGTCAATGAGAATTCTTGACCCACGTGTCCAGTTTTCTTAAAACCACTGCATCATTACAACCAATACAATTTTTTTTTTAATTTAAAAAAAAAACAGAAAATTTTTAGCTGAAAAGCAATTTATTTTCCATTTTTGTCCAAAACACAAAATCATTTGGAGTTTTTTGTTTGTGCTTGTTTGTTTTTTTAATAAATACAAAGTTTTATGTAAAAACAGACACTCTCTGCAATAGGTTTGCTTCTTCAGAAACTCAATTTTCCAATGAAAATTGGTTTTGATGAAAAAATTGTGATGTGTCCTAATGTATACCTTCCATAAATGGGAGAAAAAAGGTAGATTTCAGCTGGCTTCAGCGAGAGGTAAGGCTATTGATTCCAATGTTGGTTTTGCCCATCCTCCCCAAATGCACAAAGCAGCATTGGCTGGAACATCTTACCAGGCCTCCTTTGGTGACCACATCATTTTCTGAACAATGTAAGTTTTCATTTTTTTTTTTTTTAAAAGTCTCGTGTATCTAGCCTTTCTGGTTGTACAGAAAGCCCTGAAAATGTCTAGTTAATGCCAGGCTGTGATCTGTAAACAGGCAGCATGTAACTATAGCTCTAACATAAATCAAAGCAGCTCATGACTGTCAGCTGGGTGATGGTTTTGAAGCCTAAGGATGATATAAATAAAAACATTGTTAATTATTTCACTTCTGATCATTGAAACTGTGGGGAGAGTGTGAAGTTTGGGACTGAGTATGAAACTTCAATGACTATAAGACAACTTCTTCCTCCAACAGATAACAGACCATGTTAGCCAATTAGGTTTGTTTGTTTGTTTTATATAGCTAAGCATCAGTTGTATCCAGCTGATCATCTATACATAAAAAATATCAAATATTTGCATTGAAGGGGCACTTTTTTCTAGTATACTTTTAAATATTGCCCATATGAGCTTTGACACTAATTTACTCTAGGCTAAATCAAGATAGCCTTATGGAAAACTCCTATTGAATTCAAGAAGTATGAAACCAACAAGGTTAAATGAAAATTATCCTACAAGTATATAATATTTAGGCATATCCTTTGAATAGGTTCTTTGAATAATCCTATACCAGGGATTTAAGTTCTATAGGACATTTCATTAAGGGATATCTCTATTCATGTCAAGGGACTTACACTAGTGTCAAACCAAGGTAAGAGGAAAGTTGAGCCCATAATCTATTGTGGAAAAACTACTTTGTTCCATGAGATGGGTGTGGTAACAGTGTTTGCAAAAAGGCAATTTATCTGATGTCGTAGAGGCTCTGATTTGATTAAGCATTGATTTGACCGTTCTTCACTCCTGTGATTTTCTATTTGTAGAGCACAGATACCATGCACTTAACCAGTGTTTTGTAATAGAGGATCACAGAAATTAAAATAGAAAAGACATATATCATCCTTTTCTTCTCCCTGATAATGCAGGAGTCCTCCCTACAGTTTCCACCAATTCCCTCATAAGACTATTTTACACCCTAATTAATTTAACAGGGAGGAATTTTTTTCCTGATATTCAGCCTAAATTTTTGCTCAAGAAAATTTGAAGATGAAGATGAAGAACCACAAAATAAATGGATGAAACATTTTATTGGCTCTCCTAGGTAAACATTTGCCAGCAAGTCAATTTTACTTATACTTTTCATTAAAATAAAAATGTTGCAAAATGTATCACAAAAAACATACATTTTCCAAGTGTAACAGAGGAAGCACATAACATAAACTAATATTCTCTACAAAGCACGATGTATTACATCATTTGAATATCAACTACAGGCAATGCCATTCTAAAAATACCCACAGTTCCACTGGTATTTAGTTCACATTAAAATTAACAGCAAGGGAGAAAGCATCACACTGATACACAGAAAATAAAACATAATTACTAAATAATTAAAATGAAACACACAATAATTGTGCCCATTATTTTAATTTCTCTGAATTTACTGAAGATCAAAATAAAAACAAGTGTCTGCTAATCAATCTGCTGAGAAGCCTAAGGCAGCAGGGGAAAAACGTGAGTCAGTGAAAATGGAAATAAATTCATACTTGCCAGCTGATACTTGCCAGTTTACCTCACCGAGCTATCTTAGCCACATACTGCATTCTTCTCCCTCTCTTCTGCCCAGCTTCTGTGCTCTTGTACTGATGTTCTTTTGGCACATTACCCTCCCTGTATAAGTACCTGGTCTTACCTGTTCTAATGATAGCTGCTGGTTTCACCTGCTGTCAGGGATGGTGCTGGTCATTTTTCTCTGCTAAGTGGCTGAGGACCTCTTCAGAGTCTCTTCCTTCTTCTGGATGTTTCCGCTTCATGCTGTAGCTGTAAGGACTTCAGAATAGTGTCAACTGATTAGTCAACAGCTCAAATCTTACTCTACTTTAGTGGTTCCCAAATTTGTTCTGCTGCTTGTGCAGGGAAAGCCCTGGCGGGCCAGGTTGGTTTGTTTACCTGCCGCGTCCGCAGGTTTGGCCAATTGCAGCTCTCAAAGGCCGGGGTTCGCTGCTTCAGGCCAATGGGAGCTGCTGGAAGCGGTGGCCAGTACGTCTCGTGACCCACGTCACTTCCAGCAGTTCCCATTGCCCTGAAGCAGTGAACTGCGGCCACTGGGAGCCACAATCAGCCAAACCTTTGGACGCAGCAGGTAAACAAACCGGCCCAGCCCGCCAGGGGCTTTCCCTGCACAATCGGCGGAACAAATTTGGGAACCACTGCTCTACCTGAAATTCCATATTTTACAGTACACGGGGAAATCTTCAAAAAGCTAGAGAAAGTGGAATTTCCTATGTGAAACTGGTATTCCACTGTCAGTTTTAGTGGTAGGTTTTTTCTTTCCATTACCATAGTTCAGAAACTATCTCCATATGTCATCAAAAAAGCCTCTGTAATATTGTGATGTTCCGGAATCTAGACACATTTCTTTCTTACTTTCTGACTTCAGGGTCTGTTGTAGTTTTTAAGGTGCTGGTTTCTTCAAATGCAAAATTTCCATCAGATTGACCAATTGGATCATAATATCACATGTTGAGTGGCAAGACCTGAGGTGGCAAAGGATTGACAGGGAACAAGGAACACTTTGTAATTAAAGACTCATCGACAGTTAATACAGTGAGCAAAAAAAGACAGCAGATGATTGGTGGCTTTAAAAGAGGTTTAATGATCTCATTATATTCTATTTGAGTTTCTCTGTTGAACACTTTATTACAGAAGGATGAGTCCAATGTTATCACTAGAGATATTACACACAATACTGTGCTTGCTATGCTTTGGCTGATTTCTGAGTGCTGCTAACAACAGCCACAATCATCTTTCAGAATGATTTCTTTCTAAAATGATTCCCATCCTATTTTAGGACCAAGCAATAATTTCATATCAGTGCATCTTCTCTGATAGCTTAATACACATATTATATTTTCCATTATCCATGAGGTTTTTGTAGCTCACATCCTGAGTATAGATCAATATGTTCACATCCAACTATGTCTTATAATGAGACCCTATTTACAGATTTCCTCCCACTGTACAACAATTAATACCCAGGAAAGATTACAAAATAGGCAGTCACAAATGACATTTATCCTTAAGAATTTGTTTTTGAATAAAAGATAACATGTTCAATCCATTTGTGTTGGAATAACCCAGGGCTCGGCAACCTCTGGCACATGGCCATTTTGTTTACCTGCCACTTCCACATGTTCAGCCAATTGCGTCTCCCACTGGCTAAAGGGGGATGTGGGAAGTGGCACATGCTGAGGGATGTGCTGGCCGCCGCTTCCTGCCGCCTCCATTGGTCTGGAGCGGCAAACTGCGACCAGTGGGAGCTGCGATCGGCTGAACCTGCATACGTGGCAGGTAAACAAACTGGCCCAGCCCACCAGGGTGCTTACCCTGGCGAGCTGCATGCCAGAGGTTGCCAACTCTTGGAATAACTTAAGCAAGGAGACAATTAAATGGAGATATCAATTGAAAGATTATTTAGTTTTTAAACATACACATGAAAAACGTAAGAGGGACCTTAATTAGCAAACATAGAAACCAATGCTAACAAAGTAGATGTAGATATGACTTATATTTTCATTGCACTGGATGCACATAAGGAGCCCCTCTATAATATTTCAAATTTACACGCATTAAGAATTTTTTTCATGAATATTTAGATTACCTGGCTAATAGCCATTGGTGGACTTATCTTCCATGAATTTATCTAGTTCTTTTCTTGAACCTTGTTATAGTCTTGGCCTTCACAACATCCTCTGGCAAAGAGTTCCACAGGTTGATCGTGTGTTGTATGAAGAAATACTTCCTTTTGGTTTTTCTAAACCTGCTGTCTATTAATTTAGTTTGGTGACCCTTAGTTCTTGTGTTAGAAAAAAGGAGTAAATACCATTTCCTTATTTACTTTCTCCACAGCAGTCTTGATTTTATACATCTCTATCATATATCCCCTGAGTTGTCTCTTTTCCAAGCTGAAAAGTCCCATTCTTATTAATCTCTTCTCATAGGTAAGCTGTTCCATACCCATAATAATTTTGTTACTCTTTTCTTCAGCTTTTCCAATTCCAATATATCTCTTTTTTTTTGAGATGGGGCATCTACATCTGCATGCAGTATTCAAGATGTGGGTGTACCAGAGATTTAGTTAGATATTTTCTGTCTAAATGTATTCCTTTCCTAATTAATATATCCCTTTCCTAATGATTCCCACATTCTGTTACCTTTTTTGACTGCTACTGCACATTGAGTGGATGTTTTCAGACAACTATCCATTAGAACATCAGAACATAAGAACGGACATACTGGGTCAGACCAAAGTATCCAGTCTTCTCTCAGTGGCCAATGCCAGATGCTGCAGAGGGAATGAACAGAACAGGTAATCATCAAGTGATCCATCCCTTGTCACTCATTCCCAGCTTCTGGAAAACAGAGGCTAGGGACACCAGCCCTGCACATCCTGGCTAATAGCCATTGATAGACCTATACTCCATGAATTTATCTAGTTCTTTTTTGAACCCTGTTATATTCTTGCCCTTCACAACATCCTCTGACAAGGAGTTCCACAGGTTTACTGTACTTTGTGTGAAAAAATATTTCCTTTTGTTTGTTTTAAACCTGATGTCTATTAATTTCATTTGGTGGCCCCTAGTTCTTGCGTTTTGAGAAGGAGTAAATTACACTTCCTTATTTTCTTTCTCCATACCAGTCATGATTTTATAGACATCTATCATATCCCCCCCAATCTTCTCTTTTCCAAGCTTATTAATCTTATTAATCTCTCCTCATATGGCAGCCATTCCATACCCTTTATCATTTTTATTGCCCTGTTCTGAACCTTTTCTAATTTCAATATATCTTTTTTAAGATGGGGCAACCACATCTGCATGCAGTATTCAAGATCTGGGTGTACCATGGATTTATATAGAGGTAATATGATATTTTCCATTTTATTTTCTATCCTTTTCTTAATGATTCCCAACATTCTGTTCACTTTTTTTTCTCTGCTGCTGCACACTGAATGGATGTTTTCAGAGCACTATCCATAATGACTCCAAGATTTCTTTCTTGAGTGGTAACAGCTAATTTAGACCCAATTATTATATATGTATAATTGAGATTACGTTTTCCAATGTGCATTACTTTGCGTTTATCAACATTGAATTTCATCTGCCATTTTGTTGCCCAGTCATCCAGTTTTGAGAGAACCTTTTGTTGCTCTTCGCAATCTGCCTGGGACTTAACTATCTTGGATAGTTTTGCATCATCTGTAAATTTTGTCATCTCACTGTTTACCCCTTTTTCTGGATCATGTATGAATATGTTAAATAGGACTCAGCCCACTACAGACCCTGGGGGACACCACTATTTACCTCTCTCCATTCTGAAAACTGAAGCGACTCCAAGATCTCTTTCTTGAGTGGTAACAGCTAATTTTGAACTCATTATTGTATATGCCTAGTTCGGATTATGTTTTCCAATGTGCATTACTTTGCATTTGTCAACAGTGAATTTCAACTGCCATTTTGTTGCCCACTCACCCAGTTTTGTGAGATCCCTTTGTAACTCTTTGTAATCTGCTTTGGCCCTAACTATGTTGAGTAATTTTGGGTTATCTGCAAATTTTGCCACCGCACTGTTTATGTTTTTTCCAGACCATTTATGAATATTTTGAACAGTACTGGTCCCAATATGGACCCCTTTGTGACACCACTTTTCAACTCTTTCCATTCTGAAAACTATCCATTTATTCCTACCTTTTGTTTCCTTCTTTTAAGCAGTTACTAATTCATGAGAGGACCTTCCTTCATCCCATGACAGCTTACAGTGCTTTGGTGAGGGACTTTGTCAAAGGCTTTCTGAAAATCTAAGTATACTATAGCCACCGGATCACCCTTGTACGCATGCTTGTTCACCCCCGTCACTGTGCTTCAGTTTATCACAGCTGAGCATACCAGATTCAGGACAAACTGCCAAGAACTGGGGCACTCCCACCCCAAACTGGTGGCTATTCTTCCATAAGATATATTAAACCAGTAATAAAAGTAACTTTTCTCTCATCAAATTGGTTAATAAGAAGTCAGAAATGCAGTCTCCTTAGGTATCCCAGCCCTAGACTGTATGACGAGTGATTATTTAAAACCAATTTCATCAAGCAAAGGGTCCTTCTAATCCCAAGAGACCAGCCACATAGCCAGGCCAATATATAATTCAGATCTTACCCAATAAGCATGCTGCTCCCAATCCTTTAGTATCTAATATCTAAAATTTTATTAATAAGAGAAAAGAAAGAGAGAGAGTTAAAACGATCAAAAGAATCAAATGCATACACTCATTGCAAAGTTCTTGTAGTGGGATTAAGCAGCAATAGAATAGACTGCTGGCTTGTACAGTCTTTGGTAACTTCTCAAAGATTGTAAGATCACCAGTCCATTGATTGTAATGGTCCTCTTAGTCCATAGTCCAGAGATCAGAGAAGGAAAGATGCAAAATGGAAATGATTTATGGGCCTTTTATACTTTCTCCTATGTGGAGAGAGGTCTCAGTATTAGTTCATGAAAAAGTACAGGCACAAGATGGAGTTCAGGGTCTATGAGCAAGTCACATGCCTTGCCTGCTTTGATGACTCACAAGCAGTCATTAGTCATACACAGGAAGTCCCATCATGCTGGGATGGGCTTCTTCTATGGTCTACTATGAAAGCTGAGTGTCCGTCAATGGGCCATCAACTTGAATAGTCCATTCACAATATGCTGGCCAGACTGGATGTAAACTAGCTACCTTGTGGATGTTACCACAGAAGTAAACACGTTTGACATACTGGTACACAGTCAATATTCATAACTTTATCTACAAAGATGATGCATGCATATTAACAGGATAATCATATTCAGCAAATCATAACTTTTCCAATGAAATCTTACATGACTACTTTGTACACCATTTGTTGCAATTTTATAGCATTGGTAGCAACAATGATATACATAGTCATATTTACATCATATGACATCAGACTTCTCAAAGAATTCTAGTAGATTAGTGATGCATGATTTCCCTTTGCAAAAAATATGTTGACTCTTCCCCAACAAATTGTGTTAATTTACGTGTCTGATAATTCTGTTCTTTAGAATGGTTTCAACCAAACAAACTTTACTGTGAAGGTCAACTTTCACTATGCATTTCCTGGTTTTCAGACATTCAAGTTTTGGTCAGATGAATGTTCTGAAATGGGATGACATACCACTGCACAACCTTAACTCTGTTAACATTGTTTTATGCCATTGAATTCCTAATTATTCTAAAAGAAAAAGGTACATTGTTGGTAGGAGTAACTGGTTCTGACAGATATGGCAGTTTCCTGCAATATCCTTGAAAAACCTTTTTGAATGCAGTATAAATCTCTTTGGAGTCCATTATATTAACATAGTTTTTTGCCATGGAGTATATTTAAACATTCCATAGTTTGAGCATTGCTTTCTTTTATTGTCTGGCATATTATTTAGTAGTGGATCTTTTAAAATCTCTAGAGATGAAATAGGTAGTGTTTTGTAAGTATGTGCCTTTTTAAACAAATATGTACAGAACAAAATGTTCATTTTAAATTATTAACCAAATCATGATCTCAGAAACAGCCTTGTAAATAGAGTTTAATTTTGCTGAAGTTAAACAAGTGACACTGGTGTAAATGAGAAGAAAATGGCACCCAGAATATATGATAGCAGTATAGAAATCCAAATAAATAATTATGTAAAAAGCATTCTGTAATACCTAGTAAATGTTCAGCTACAACTTTACTGTTAGACTTGTAGATGATTAAAAGCTAAAAAAACCCCTCTATAGTGAATTGTGAAATTTTGGTAGAATTGCAAATCATAATAATAGGTTTGAAGAGAAGGATAATTTCTCCAACTTAATTAGCTATGAGTAACCTGAAATACAGCTTATCTGTTGTGGACCTAGAAAAATAAAGAACTGGTTATCCCTTGGAAAGATAGCATTGAAGTACTGCATTATGTAAGTTGAAAAGTAGAAAGTACAGAACATAATTTAGAAGGAAAGGGAATGTCAGGTATCAGGGTCTGCAGCTAAGCCTAGAACCAATTAGTTGACATAGCTAAACTCCCTGATTGATCAGATCACCCGATTGGCTGACAGGCATCCCCAGGGCTGCTCTTAAGTCCAGCAGCAATACCAGATCATTAGCTGTTCAAGGTTTATGTCCTCAGCTATTGTTCATGTGTCTACTTGTTTCAGTCCTATTCCAACCCTGCTAGGTTCCCAAATCCTGGTTCCTGACTCTGGCTCCGATATTCACTGTTGTTCCTGGACTCTGGCTTTAATCACTAGAATTTGCCACATGCTGCTCCGACCACCTAACTCTGACCTAGATCTGATCACCTATGCTCCAGTCGGTGACAGGTACAGCAGCAAAAGATGTAAAGAGTAATGTTTGTGTTGTCTGTAGATATGGACTGAAAGAGATTCCTGTGCACAGATGTAGTGCATAATGAATATATACCTAAAATCAGTCATGTGGAGTGGCAGGATGCAACCAAACTAGCTGTTGAAGGCTGCACAAATGGCATCCTGCTCACAGCAAATGGAGAGGGATGAGAAGGTTTGGACCTTAACACAGAACAGGAGAAGAGTGGGCTAAGAAGGTTTAAGTTTAGATTTTGCCTGGAGCCAGTCAAAACAGTGATTACAACAGGTAAAGTCACACAGGTTATTGACTTTATATTGGTTGGTTACTTGGTCCCCTCCCATCATCATTAAACAGCATATAGAGATTTTTTTCCACAGAGAATTAATGAAATTTAAAAAATGAAAATATTATTACTTTTGAATTTCTTTCTGTCTTTGCTTCTTCTTCAATCCATGTGGGTAGGAGCCCTGTATTTAATTTTGGTTGCATATAGTGATGTACTTGTGGTGTTGTATTTCAGGGACATAGGAATCGTTAAGCAGAGTAAATGGGGGAAAACTGAAGTAGGTGCAGATGGCTAGTTTAACCCACTATGAACCAACAACATAATGTCATGCTGAGTTTAAAAGGTGGAAGCTGACAGTTGGTGTTCAGCTAACATTATCTAAAGCACAATTGTTTCAGGAAGAAGTTGAAAAGCTACTATTTAGCTGTGGTTGTGAATCAGCCAGGCACCATTAAGGAAGTGAAAAGTGATTTTAAAGAGGGCTATTTTGTCACCTAGTTGGAAATGTGAGTGCTGTTTGAACACTCTAAAATCAGGAATTATTAAAAATAGAGGGTATTTGTTGTAGAAGTTCTGAAAATGTGTTCCCTGTTCTGGATGCCACAGCTACCTGTTGTTCTGAAAGTAGTTAAGTTCTCACTTACTGGCTGAAGAGGGAAAAGCCTTGTACTTAAAACCCAAGGGCCATGATATGAGATTAGCCGAGATGATAATAGCTGGGCCGGCTCTAACTTTTTTGTTGCCCCAAGCAAAAAAAAAGAGTGCCTCCCCACTGTAATGCCCCCCAAGCGAGCGCCGCGCCACCGACCCCCCCGAGCACCACATCGCCCAACCCCCCGCCAGTGCCATGCCATCCAAGCCCCTGCCTCCCCAAACACCACACAAAACAAAAACAAGCAAACAAAAAAAACCCTCCACGCCGCCAGGCCGATCCAAAAAAACCCCCAAAAACCCGAGTGCCGCCCTGCCCCAAGGTGCCGCCCCAAGTATGTGCTTGGTCAGCTGGTGCATGGATAATAATCCTTTCTGGCCTTAAAATCTGTAAACTCTGCCTTTCTGGTCCCAAAGAAAGGTGGAAGCTGGGAGACTGAGTGCCCTGCACTCTCTGTCTCTCTGATTGCCTGGCTGGAAAGGCAGAAAGTGACAAGAACCTTTCAAGTGGACAGCTCTGGAGCTGAAAAATGTCCTTCATCTCTCCTCAAGTGGATTCTTTTCCTGAAATCCCTTCCAGAAAACAAAACAAACAAAAAAATCCAACCCCTTCCCACACACTTTTGACATTTCTATGCTGGTTCAGCACCTTTTTCCACCCAAAAAAATGAATATTTTTGCACTAAGTGGTTTTCATCTTCCAGCCATTTCTCGTCCTAGGCAATAACGTGAGAACATGTTCTCTTTATTAAGAGAACAGTTCACAGAGGTGTCACAATTGCAGCTAGCCTTCAAACCATGTGCAAACAGACTAACATCCTGGTACCTCCTCCAAACTCTTTCCTTCTCCAACCTGTGTTCCTCCTTTCAAGCTCCATGAAGATTGCCACAGTACTCTGGACTCTGCAACATAATTCCTTTTCCATTTCAGGTAGAGATACATGGAGTGGTGAGGGTATGCTCACATTCTCAGATTCACCTCTGCCACCTCAATTCACTGAGGCTTAACGTCAAAGCCAAACTTTTCTTTCCTTTATGTAGTCCAGCAGATAGTAGAAGAATACAAGTTTGAGCCCAACTTATTGATGTGACTGCACCAGGTAACAATGTATTTCTAGTATTGACCCCCTCCCTGACTCTCCTACAGTTATGTCCCCCAGAAGAGTCACCAAGAAACAACACCATGGTCTCCCTTAAACAGGAGATCGAAAGCATCAAAGCTGTACCACATCTATCCATGCTAATATGCTTTGCCATACTATCTGCCACAGGCAGCCCTCCAAGAAGGTAGAATCTGCCAGAAGGGTAAAAAAGTTTAAGCGTCACCATAATTTCATTTCCTGCACCCAACTTCGTATGAACATATTGTAATTACACAAGTGGATTCTATTATTTTGCTTTATCCGTAGATGGTTCTGATTAAACAGAATATGAGATTGCCACTAATTTCACATTATGCATTCTTTTTCACTATTCACTTGCAAAATTGTTAGCAATCAGCCTGAACTTTCTGGCCTTTTCAAGGGGCATTCAATAGCAAAGCCAGTTCTATAGGCAGGTGAACAGGGAAGTCATCCTGGGCACCTTCTTCCAGAGGGCTATAGTGCTCTGCCATTTGGCTGTTTTTTTGCTCCACTCTGTGTGTGTGCTGCTTGGTTTTGGTTTAGTTTTGTTCTCCATGGGCCATTTTGGGTAGGTGGGACGGTGAATGCCAAAAAACATTTTCTGTCCTGGCAACAAAATGGCTAATCTTTTTCAGAGTCACTACTTTCCAGGATTTTGTAAGCATGGACTACATTATTTGTTCCTAAATGGATACATTTACATCTAAACATACTAAAATGCACATTATTTGCTTGAGCTCAGCTTACCAATTGGTGCAGATTACTCTGTGTCAGTGACATGGCATCTCCACAATTTACTACTCTACCAATGTTTGTGTCATCTGCAAACTTTATCAGTGATTATTTTGTTTTAATTCAAGATCATTGATGGAGGACTCTATCTTTCCCAGTGATTCTGAAAGAGATTTGGGGTCTAGATGGATATTCAACTGAACATGGGCTCCCAATACAACACTGGGGCCAAAAGGGCTAATGGAATTCTAGTAAACATTAACAGAAATCTTGAGTAGGACAAAAGATGGTATTTTTACTCTATATTTGGCACTGGTTCAACCACTGCTGGAATACTGTGCCCAGTTCTGGTGTCTATAATTCAAGAAGGATGTTGATAAATTCGAGAGGGTTCAGAGAAGAGGAAAATGATTAAAGGATTAGAAACCATGCCTTATAATGATAGAGTCAGGGAGTTTATTTATCTAGCTTAACAAAGAGAAGATTAAGGGGTGATTTGATGAGTTTATCCGTACCTAGAGTTGAGGAGCCAATATTTGATAATGGGCTTTTCAGTCTAGCGGAGACAGGTATAACATAATCCACTGGCTGGATGCTAAACTAGACAAATTTAAACAGAAAACAAAGCATATTTTTTTAACAGTTAGGGTAATTAACCATTGGAAAAAATTATCAAGGTTTGCTGTGGATTCTCCATCACTGGAAGTTTTACAACAAAGATTGAATACATTTCTAAGAGATATGCTATTGGAATTATTTTGGGGAATTTTTATGGATTCTGTTATGCAGGAGGTCAGATTTATGATCATAATGGACTCTTCTGGCCTTGGAACCCATGAATCTATATAATGAGTTTTCTGAATGAGTTAGACTGATAAAAAGCATTAGAGCTCATGATGCTGCTGCTAAAAATAGTTATTGTCTTCACATTGAGAAAGCATACAAATACCTTACTGACAGATACTGACATATCAGCTTGAAAGCCTTCAAACTTCTCTCCCATTTTATTGTAGGAACCGTGCACAGATCAGTGTACATTTGGGGTGAGGAGGCAAGTAATGCAGGACATATGCACAAAGGGAGGAAGAAAGGCATGGGGAGAAAGAGAGAGAGTCAAGGGGAGAGAAAGAGAGAGAGGAGATTATTTGCAGAGGTGTGTAAAATGTTTTTAACATGACATGAAATTGGAGAAATTCTCCTTAATTCCATATCACAGTAAGGAAAAATATATGTTTGGTGAGGGGAATAGAAGAGTCAGGTAAGGTTGAAAAAAAGGCAAAAAAATGAAGAGAATGTAGAGAATCATTAAGAAAGGGATAGATAATAAGACAGAAAATATCATTGTTATAAACAGATGGTTAAGAGTTAATTCCTCTTTTACCTGTAAAGGGTTAAAAAGTTCATCTAGCCTAGCTAACACCTGACCAGAGGAACCAATGGGGGAACAAGATGTTTCAAAAGGAAGGAGGGAAGTTTTTCCTTTGT